>NW_027120426.1:20000-22500 GCF_038355195.1 Osmerus mordax | reverse complement strand
ACGGGCGTGTCAAGTTTGCCACGCGCACGCGCATCCCCGCTAAACAGGGGCCAAAACAAAACTTTAAACGGAGCTACCGAATTGGAAACCATCAATCCTGGGAAAATAACAACTCACACGTGTGCCCCTTATGCTAACTTGAATTTAGAAACCGTCCTCAACAAAATCCCACGTTCGGGCGCAAAACTGCACGTTTGAGGCCACATTTTCAATGATGCTGGAAACTTACATTCAAAGCTGGGAAAATGTGCTCATCTACAGGCATCCCCACTTAGGGACGTCGTAGCACCTTGACTCGGGTGGCGTTGGAAAGGTCTGGTCCAGGGGAACACGGGCGTGTCAAGTTTGCCACGCGCACGCGCATCCCCGCTAAACAGGGGCCAAAACAAAACTTTAAACGGAGCTACCGAATTGGAAACCATCAATCCTGGGAAAATAACAACTCACACGTGTGCCCCTTATGCTAACTTGAATTTAGAAACCGTCCTCAACAAAATCCCACGTTCGGGCGCAAAACTGCACGTTTGAGGCCACATTTTCAATGATGCTGGAAACTTACATTCAAAGCTGGGAAAATGTGCTCATCTACAGGCATCCCCACTTAGGGACGTCGTAGCACCTTGACTCGGGTGGCGTTGGAAAGGTCTGGTCCAGGGGAACACGGGCGTGTCAAGGTTGCCACGCGCACGCGCATCCCCGCTAAACAGGAGCCCAAACAAAACTTTAAACGGGGCTACGGAAAAGGGGAGAGCTTTTTCGGGGACAAACACCACTCACGTCGGTGCCCCCTGTTCCAACTTGAATTTAGAAACCGTCCTCAACAAAATCCCACGTTCGGGTGAATAACTGTGAATTTTAAGGCACATGCCTCTCTGGGCTGGGAGAGTGCATTCAAATAGGAGAAATTGGCTTCATTTAGAGGCATCCCCACTTGGGGACGTCGTAGCACCTTAACTCAGGTGGCGTTAGAAAGGTCTGGTCCAGGGGAACACGGGCGTGTCATGTTTGCCACGCGCACGCGCATCCCCGCTGAACAGGAGCCCAAACAAAACTTTAAACGGGGCTACGGAAAAGGGGAGGGCTTTTTCGGGGACAACCACCACTCACCTCGGTTCCCCCCATCCCAACTTGAATTTAGAAACCGTCCCCAGCCAAATCCCACGTTCGGGGGCAAAACTGCTCGTTTGAGGCCACATTTTCAATGATACTGGAAACTTACATTCAAAGTTGGGAAAAGGTGTTCATTTACAGGCATCTCCACTTAGGGACGTCGTAGCACCTTAACTCAGGCGGCGTTAGAAAGGTCTGGTCCAGGGGAACACGGGCGTGTCAAGGTTGCCACGCGCACGCGCATCCCCGCTAAACAGGAGCCCAAACAAAACTTTAAACGGGGCTACGGAAAAGGGGAGAGCTTTTTCGGGGACAAACACCACTCACGTCGGTGCCCCCTGTTCCAACTTGAATTTAGAAACCGTCCTCAACAAAATCCCACGTTCGGGTGAATAACTGTGAATTTTAAGGCACATGCCTCTCTGGGCTGGGAGAGTGCATTCAAATAGGAGAAATTGGCTTCATTTAGAGGCATCCCCACTTGGGGACGTCGTAGCACCTTAACTCAGGTGGCGTTAGAAAGGTCTGGTCCAGGGGAACACGGGCGTGTCATGTTTGCCACGCGCACGCGCATCCCCGCTGAACAGGAGCCCAAACAAAACTTTAAACGGGGCTACGGAAAAGGGGAGGGCTTTTTCGGGGACAACCACCACTCACCTCGGTTCCCCCCATCCCAACTTGAATTTAGAAACCGTCCCCAGCCAAATCCCACGTTCGGGGGCAAAACTGCTCGTTTGAGGCCACATTTTCAATGATACTGGAAACTTACATTCAAAGTTGGGAAAAGGTGTTCATTTACAGGCATCTCCACTTAGGGACGTCGTAGCACCTTAACTCAGGCGGCGTTAGAAAGGTCTGGTCCAGGGGAACACGGGCGTGTCAAGGTTGCCACGCGCACGCGCATCCCCGCTAAACAGGAGCCCAAACAAAACTTTAAACGGGGCTACGGAAAAGGGGAGAGCTTTTTCGGGGACAAACACCACTCACGTCGGTGCCCCCTGTTCCAACTTGAATTTAGAAACCGTCCTCAACAAAATCCCACGTTCGGGTGAATAACTGTGAATTTTAAGGCACATGCCTCTCTGGGCTGGGAGAGTGCATTCAAATAGGAGAAATTGGCTTCATTTAGAGGCATCCCCACTTGGGGACGTCGTAGCACCTTAACTCAGGTGGCGTTAGAAAGGTCTGGTCCAGGGGAACACGGGCGTGTCATGTTTGCCACGCGCACGCGCATCCCCGTTGAACAGGAGCCCAAACAAAACTTTAAACGGGGCTACGGAAAAGGGGAGGGCTTTTTCGGGGACAACCACCACTCACCTCGGTGCCCCCCATCCCAACTTGAATTTAGAAACCGTCCCCAGCCAAATCCCACGTTCGGGGGCAAAACTGC
>NW_027120426.1:0-7500 GCF_038355195.1 Osmerus mordax | reverse complement strand
CTGGGAAAATGTGCTCATCTACAGGCATCCCCATTTAGGGACGTCGTAGCACCTTGACTCGGGTGGCGTTAGAAAGGTCTGGTCCAGGGGAACACGGGCGTGTCAAGGTTGCCACGCGCACGCGCATCCCCGCTGAACAGGAGCCCAAACAAAACTTTAAACGGGGCTACGGAAAAGGGGAGGGCTTTTTCGGGGACAACCACCACTCACCTCGGTTCCCCCCATCCCAACTTGAATTTAGAAACCGTCCCCAGCCAAATCCACGTTCGGGGGCAAAACTGCTCGTTTGAGGCCACATTTTCAATGATACTGGAAACTTACATTCAAAGTTGGGAAAAGGTGTTCATTTACAGGCATCTCCACTTAGGGACGTCGTAGCACCTTAACTCAGGCGGCGTTAGAAAGGTCTGGTCCAGGGGAACACGGGCGTGTCAAGGTTGCCACGCGCACGCGCATCCCCGCTAAACAGGAGCCCAAACAAAACTTTAAACGGGGCTACGGAAAAGGGGAGAGCTTTTTCGGGGACAAACACCACTCACGTCGGTGCCCCCTGTTCCAACTTGAATTTAGAAACCGTCCTCAACAAAATCCCACGTTCGGGTGAATAACTGTGAATTTTAAGGCACATGCCTCTCTGGGCTGGGAGAGTGCATTCAAATAGGAGAAATTGGCTTCATTTAGAGGCATCCCCACTTGGGGGACGTCGTAGCACCTTAACTCAGGTGGCGTTAGAAAGGTCTGGTCCAGGGGAACACGGGCGTGTCATGTTTGCCACGCGCACAGCGCATCCCCGTTGAACAGGAGCCCAAACAAAACTTTAAACGGGGCTACGGAAAAGGGGAGGGCTTTTTCGGGGACAACCACCACTCACCTCGGTGCCCCCCATCCCAACTTGAATTTAGAAACCGTCCCCAGCCAAATCCCACGTTCGGGGGCAAACTGCACGTTTGAGGCCACATTTTCAATGATACTGGAAACTTACATTCAAAGTTGGGAAAAGGTGTTCATTTACAGGCATCCCCACTTGGGGACGTCGTAGCACCTTAACTCAGGCGGCGTTAGAAAGGTCTGGTCCAGGGGAACACGGGCGTGTCAAGGTTGCCACGCGCACGCGCTTCCCCGCTGAACAGGAGCCCAAACAAAACTTTAAACGGGGCTACGGAAAAGGGGAGGGCTTTTTCGGGGACAACCACCACTCACCTCGGTGCCCCCCGTCCCAACTTGAACTTAGAAACCGTCCCCCAGCGAAATCCCACGTTCGGGCGAATAACTGTGAATTTTAAGCCCCTTTTCCTCTCAAGCTGGAAACGTGCAAAGTTGGGAAAAGGTGTTCATTTACAGGCATCTCCACTTAGGGACGTCGTAGCACCTTAACTCAGGCGGCGTTAGAAAGGTCTGGTCCAGGGGAACACGGGCGTGTCAAGGTTGCCACGCGCACGCGCATCCCCGCTGAACAGGAGCCCAAACAAAACTTTAAACGGGGCTACGGAAAAGGGGAGGGCTTTTTCGGGGACAACCACCACTCACCTCGGTGCCCCCCATCCCAACTTGAATATAGAAACCGTCCCCAGCCAAATCCCACGTTCGGGGGCAAAACTGCTCGTTTGAGGCCACATTTTCAATGATACTGGAAACTTACATTCAAAGTTGGGAAAATGTGCTCATCTACAGGCATCCCCACTTGGGGACGTCGTAGCACCTTGACTCAGGCGGCGTTGGAAAGGTCTGGACCAGGGGAACACGGGGGTGTCAAGTTTTGCCACGCGCACGCGCTTCCCCGCTGAACAGGAGCCCAAACAGAACTTTAAACGGGGCTACGGAAAAGGGGAGGGCTTTTTCGGGGACAACCACCACTCACCTCGGTGCCCCCCATCCCAACTTGAATATAGAAACCGTCCCCAGCCAAATCCCACGTTCGGGGGCAAAACTGCTCGTTTGAGGCCACATTTTCAATGATACTGGAAACTTACATTCAAAGTTGGGAAAATGTGCTCATCTACAGGCATCCCCACTTGGGGACGTCGTAGCACCTTAACTCAGGCGGCGTTAGAAAGGTCTGGTCCAGGGGAACACGGGCGTGTCAAGGTTGCCACGCGCACGCGCTTCCCCGCTGAACAGGAGCCCAAACAAAACTTTAAACGGGGCTACGGAAAAGGGGAGGGCTTTTTCGGGGACAACCACCACTCACCTCGGTGCCCCCCGTCCCAACTTGAACTTAGAAACCGTCCCCCAGCGAAATCCCACGTTCGGGCGAATAACTGTGAATTTTAAGCCCTTTTCCCTCTCAAGCTGGAAACGTGCAAAGTTGGGAAAAGGTGTTCATTTACAGGCATCTCCACTTAGGGACGTCGTAGCACCTTAACTCAGGCGGCGTTAGAAAGGTCTGGTCCCAGGGGAACACGGGCGTGTCAAGGTTGCCACGCGCACGCGCATCCCCGCTGAAACAGGAGCCCAAACAAAACTTTAAACGGGGGCTACGGAAAAGGGGAGGGCTTTTTCGGGGACAACCACCACTCACCTCGGTGCCCCCCATCCCAACTTGAATATAGAAACCGTCCCCAGCCAAATCCCACGTTCGGGGGCAAAACTGCTCGTTTGAGGCCACATTTTCAATGATACTGGAAAACTTACATTCAAAGTTGGGAAAATGTGCTCATCTACAGGCATCCCCACTTGGGGACGTCGTAGCACCTTGACTCAGGCGGCGTTGGAAAGGTCTGGACCAGGGGAACACGGGGGTGTCAAGTTTGCCACGCGCACGCGCTTCCCCGCTGAACAGGAGCCCAAACAGAACTTTAAACGGGGCTACGGAAAAGGGGAGGGCTTTTTCGGGGACAACCACCACTCACCTCGGTGCCCCCCATCCCAACTTGATATAGAAACCGTCCCCAGCCAAATCCCACGTTCGGGGGCAAAACTGCTCGTTTGAGGCCACATTTTCAATGATACTGGAAACTTACATTCAAAGTTGGGAAAATGTGCTCATCTACAGGCATCCCCACTTGGGGACGTCGTAGCACCTTAACTCAGGCGGCGTTAGAAAGGTCTGGTCCAGGGGAACACGGGCGTGTCAAGGTTGCCACGCGCACCGCGCTTCCCCGCTGAACAGGAGCCCAAACAAAACTTTAAACGGGGCTACGGAAAAGGGGAGGGCTTTTTCGGGGACAACCACCACTCACCTCGGTGCCCCCCGTCCCAACTTGAACTTAGAAACCGTCCCCAGCGAAATCCCACGTTCGGGCGAATAACTGTGAATTTTAAGCCCCTTTTCCTCTCAAGCTGGAAACGTGCAAAGTTGGGAAAAGGTGTTCATTTACAGGCATCTCCACTTAGGGACGTCGTAGCACCTTAACTCAGGCGGCGTTAGAAAGGTCTGGTCCAGGGGAACACGGGCGTGTCAAGGTTGCCACGCGCACGCGCATCCCCGCTGAACAGGAGCCCAAACAAAACTTTAAACGGGGCTACGGAAAAGGGGAGGGCTTTTTCGGGGACAACCACCACTCACCTCGGTGCCCCCCATCCCAACTTGAATATAGAAACCGTCCCCAGCCAAATCCCACGTTCGGGGGCAAAACTGCTCGTTTGAGGCCACATTTTCAATGATACTGGAAACTTACATTCAAAGTTGGGAAAATGTGCTCATCTACAGGCATCCCCACTTGGGGACGTCGTAGCACCTTGACTCAGGCGGCGTTGGAAAGGTCTGGACCAGGGGAACACGGGGGTGTCAAGTTTGCCACGCGCACGCGCTTCCCCGCTGAACAGGAGCCCAAACAGAACTTTAAACGGGGCTACGGAAAAAGGGGAGGGCTTTTTCGGGGACAACCACCACTCACCTCGGTGCCCCCCATCCCAACTTGAATATAGAAACCGTCCCCAGCCAAATCCCACGTTCGGGGGCAAAACTGCTCGTTTGAGGCCACATTTTCAATGATACTGGAAACTTACATTCAAAGTTGGGAAAATGTGGCTCATCTACAGGCATCCCCACTTGGGGGACGTCGTAGCACCTTAACTCAGGCGGCGTTAGAAAGGTCTGGTCCAGGGAACACGGGCGTGTCAAGGTTGCCACGCGCACGCGCTTCCCGCTGAACAGGAGCCCAAACAAAACTTTAAACGGGGCTACGGAAAAGGGGAGGGCTTTTTCGGGGACAACCACCACTCACCTCGGTGCCCCCCGTCCCAACTTGAACTTAGAAACCGTCCCCAGCGAAATCCCACGTTCGGGCGAATAACTGTGAATTTTAAGCCCCTTTTCCTCTCAAGCTGGAAACGTGCAAAGTTGGGAAAAGGTGTTCATTTACAGGCATCTCCACTTAGGGACGTCGTAGCACCTTAACTCAGGCGGCGTTAGAAAGGTCTGGTCCAGGGGAACACGGGCGTGTCAAGGTTGCCACGCGCACGCGCATCCCCGCTGAACAGGAGCCCAAACAAAACTTTAAACGGGGCTACGGAAAAGGGGAGGGCTTTTTCGGGACAACCACCACTCACCTCGGTGCCCCCCATCCCAACTTGAATATAGAAACCGTCCCAGCCAAATCCCACGTTCGGGGGCAAAACTGCTCGTTTGAGGCCACATTTTCAATGATACTGGAAACTTACATTCAAAGTTGGGAAAATGTGCTCATCTACAGGCATCCCCACTTGGGGACGTCGTAGCACCTTGACTCAGGCGGCGTTGGAAAGGTCTGGACCAGGGGAACACGGGGGTGTCAAGTTTGCCACGCGCACGCGCTTCCCCGCTGAACAGGAGCCCAAACAGAACTTTAAACGGGGCTACGGAAAAGGGGAGGGCTTTTTCGGGGACAACCACCACTCACCTCGGTGCCCCCCATCCCAACTTGAATATAGAAAACCGTCCCCAGCCAAATCCCACGTTCGGGGGCAAAACTGCTCGTTTGAGGCCACATTTTCAATGATACTGGAAACTTACATTCAAAGTTGGGAAAATGTGCCTCATCTACAGGCATCCCCACTTGGGACGTCGTAGCACCTTAACTCAGGCGGCGTTAGAAAGGTCTGGTCCAGGGGAACACGGGCGTGTCAAGGTTGCCACGCGCACGCGCTTCCCCGCTGAACAGGAGCCCAAACAAAACTTTAAACGGGGCTACGGAAAAGGGGAGGGCTTTTTCGGGGACAAACCACCACTCACCTCGGTGCCCCCCGTCCCAACTTGAACTTAGAAACCGTCCCCAGCGAAATCCCACGTTCGGGCGAATAACTGTGAATTTTAAGCCCCTTTTCCTCTCAAGCTGGAAACGTGCAAAGTTGGGAAAAGGTGTTCATTTACAGGCATCTCCACTTAGGACGTCGTAGCACCTTAACTCAGGCGGCGTTAGAAAGGTCTGGTCCAGGGGAACACGGGCGTGTCAAGGTTGCCACGCGCACGCGCATCCCCGCTGAACAGGAGCCCAAACAAAACTTTAAACGGGGCTACGGAAAAGGGGAGGGCTTTTTCGGGGACAACCACCACTCACCTCGGTGCCCCCCCATCCCAACTTGAATATAGAAACCGTCCCCAGCCAAATCCCACGTTCGGGGGCAAAACTGCTCGTTTGAGGCCACATTTTCAATGATACTGAAACTTACATTCAAAGTTGGGAAAATGTGCTCATCTACAGGCATCCCCACTTGGGGACGTCGTAGCACCTTGACTCAGGCGGCGTTGGAAAAGGTCTGGACCAGGGGAACACGGGGGTGTCAAGTTTGCCCACGCGCACGGCGCTTCCCCGCTGAACAGGAGCCCAAACAGAACTTTAAACGGGGCTACGGAAAAGGGGAGGGCTTTTTCGGGGACAACCACCACTCACCTCGGTGCCCCCCCATCCCAACTTGAATATAGAAACCGTCCCCAGCCAAATCCCACGTTCGGGGGCAAAACCTGCTCGTTTGAGGCCACATTTTCAATGATACTGGAAACTTACATTCAAAGTTGGGAAAATGTGCTCATCTACAGGCATCCCCACTTGGGGACGTCGTAGCACCTTAACTCAGGCGGCGTTAGAAAGGTCTGGTCCAGGGGAACACGGGCGTGTCAAGGTTGCCACGCGCACGCGCTTCCCCGCTGAACAGGAGCCCAAAACAAAACTTTAAACGGGGCTACGGAAAAGGGGAGGGCTTTTTCGGGGACAACCACCACTCACCTCGGTGCCCCCCGTCCCAACTTGAACTTAGAAAACCGTCCCCAGCGAATCCCACGTTCGGGCGAATAACTGTGAATTTTAAGCCCCTTTTCCTCTCAAGCTGGAAACGTGCAAAGTTGGGAAAAGGTGTTCATTTACAGGCATCTCCACTTAGGGACGTCGTAGCACCTTAACTCAGGCGGCGTTAGAAAGGTCTGGTCCAGGGGAACACGGCGTGTCAAGGTTGCCACGCGCACGCGCATCCCCGCTGAACAGGAGCCCAAACAAAACTTTAAACGGGGCTACGGAAAAGGGGAGGGCTTTTTCGGGGACAACCACCACTCACCTCGGTGCCCCCCATCCCAACTTGAATATAGAAACCCGTCCCCAGCCAAATCCCCACGTTCGGGGGCAAAACTGCTCGTTTGAGGCCACATTTTCAATGATACTGGAAACTTACATTCAAAGTGGGAAAATGTGCTCATCTACAGGCATCCCCACTTGGGGACGTCGTGCACCTTGACTCAGGCGGCGTTGGAAAGGTCTGGACCAGGGGAACACGGGGGTGTCAAGTTTGCCACGCGCACGCGCTTCCCCGCTGAACAGGAGCCCAAACAGAACTTTAAACGGGGCTACGGAAAAGGGGAGGGGCTTTTTCGGGGACAACCACCACTCACCTCGGTGCCCCCCATCCCAACTTGAATATAGAAAACCGTCCCCCAGCCAAATCCCACGTTCGGGGGCAAAACTGCTCGTTTGAGGCCACATTTTCAATGATACTGGAAACTTACATTCAAAGTTGGGAAAATGTGCTCATCTACAGGCATCCCCACTTGGGGACGTCGTAGCACCTTAACTCAGGCGGCGTTAGAAAGGTCTGGTCCAGGGGAACACGGGGCGTGTCAAGGTTGCCACGCGCACGCGCTTCCCCGCTGAACAGGAGCCCAAACAAAACTTTAAACGGGGCTACGGAAAAGGGGAGGGCTTTTTCGGGGACAACCACCACTCACCTCGGTGCCCCCCGTCCCAACTTGAACTTAGAAACCGTCCCCAGCGAAATCCCACGTTCGGGCGAATAACTGTGAATTTTAAGCCCCTTTTCCTCTCAAGCTGGAAACGTGCAAAGTTGGGAAAAGGTGTTCATTTACAGGCATCTCCACTTAGGGACGTCGTAGCACCTTAACTCAGGCGGCGTTAGAAAGGTCTGGTCCAGGGGAACACGGGCGTGTCAAGGTTGCCACGCGCACGCGCATCCCCGCTGAACAGGAGCCCAAACAAAACTTTAAACGGGGCTACGGAAAAGGGGAGGGCTTTTTCGGGGACAACCACCACTCACCTCGGTGCCCCCCATCCCAACTTGAATATAGAAACCGTCCCC
>NW_027120425.1:0-33197 GCF_038355195.1 Osmerus mordax | reverse complement strand
GGGGTCTGCCATTTGCCAAATCAAGACAGTCAATGGGAAATGGGTCTGTCTGTTGCATTGTGCTGCTCTGTGCACCGACCACAATGGCAGCAGATGGTTAACACATCATCCTATCTGATAGAGACAGGGAGTGTAGAGAGGCCAGAGAGCAGCGTATGATTAGATCACTCTCATAGGACGTGCATGTAGCTATCACATTGGGCTGTCGGTGTGTGGCCCATGAGGGTCAAATCCATCTGAAGGTGGAGTCCACTTCCAAAAGGTAGGCCTTTTAACTCACTTAGGTAAAAGTTTGACAGAGATAAGATATACAAAAGAGATAGAGAAAGATAAATAGAGAGAGATAGAGAGATAGAGAGGAGAAAAGGAGAAAGGAGAGAGGGAGAGAGAGAGAGAGAGAGAGAGAGAGAGAGAGAGAGAGAGAGAGAGAGAGAGAGAGAGAGAGATAAGACACAGGTACAAGGTAGAGAGATAGTGCCCATTTGGCCGCTGATCTCACAAGTCTTGCAAATCCATGCAGACCCTATAAATAGCCAAGGAACTGGGGTGAGAATGTGTGGAGTGAGGTGAGGTGGGGAGGAGAGGGGGGAACGAGGGAGGGAGAAGGAGGTGTAGATGGGTGGGGGGGTGGGTATTGATTTTTTAACTCCGGGGATCTCCCCCAGGACCTCCGTCACGCTGACCTGGACTTACTGTTTGTCCTTCAGCAGGGGCAATGCACCAAATGGGCCTGCATACACACACACACTCGTAGGCACGCACACACGCGCACGGCACGCAGGCACACACACATGCACGCACTCACACACAATACACATACAGTACCCATACACAAGCACAAATGAGGGATGCTGCACAAAACACCTGCATCTTTTTCCATTAAACACACACACAGCCCAGAGCCGGGAGGTTAATGTAGGCCCTTTATTGATCAACCATTAGGCTGACAGGACAGATCCCTGCTTACAACTGCTTTACACAGCGGCAGGCCGATCAACACCGTCAATCAGTCCACAGGAAGAGGGATGTGTGTGTGTGTGTACGTGTGTGTGTGGTGTGTGTGTGTGTGTGTGTATGTGTGTTGTGTCTGGTTATTGTGATACCACTACATGAATACATAATAACTTCATCCACGTATTGGCATTAAGCTCCTCATTAAGTAGCTATACTGTAAGGTCACACTGTAGGAGGGTGTTTAGGATGTGTGTGTGGGGGGAGGTGAGTGTGTGAATGAGACAAATTGGTAGAGAAGAGGGAGAGAAAGAGAGAGATGGGGAAAGAGAGAGAGATGAAGGGAGAGAGAGAGAAAGAGACAGAGAGGAAAAGTCTGAAGTCAGAAGACAAAGTCTTTTAAAAAAGGGGTTTTCTCAGACAGCAATCATTCTCCTAGCTGGACCACTATAACTCTCTGATCATTCCTTAGAACATACAACAATCTATCATTCTATTATACCATCATTCTAATATTCTATCATTCTAACATTCTAATATTCTAGTATTATATCGTCATCAGTCACACCCTTTTGTCAACGAATGACAAATCACCCATAACTGGTTAATGTTATGATTATAAGAACCCAGCAAGTTCATTGAGTTCAGCTTCACACAGCGGTATAATCTCTGCTTTTGTCAAAGAAGCTGAAATAGCTCCCTAATAGGTGCCATGGAGTGTGTGTGTGTGCGTGTGCGTGTGTTGTCTAGTGACATTGGGCTTTGGGTTATATTTGGGTGGTATTATTTTATATGATTTTTCTTTATTCAAATAGGATGAAATTGAGAGGAAGTGTTACTCCACCCCAAAGAAACACTAAGTGTTATACATGCAGTTGTGTGTCATATTGGATAAATCCACTTGCCAATGTGTGCAAATAGGGTCACTCAGTGTATCCCAGTGACAGAGACATGAACACATACTAATGATACAGTTCCCCTGTCTTTGACACGGATCCAGGCTCTCATACAGAAAGACAATTCCACACCTCTTTCAGCTGTGCACTGGGACACACTCTGCACTCTGGAGCATCTCTCTCCTTGATTCACACCTTCTTTGCCACGTCTGACAAGAGAGAAATACTGTATTTTCAACAATGCTGTCATGATGTGTGTATGAGTGTGTTAGTGTGCATGTGGTGTGTGTTAGTTTGCATGTTGTGTGTGTGTGTGTGTGTGTGTGTGTGTGCGTGTGTATGTGTGTGTGTGTATAAGCGGACTGGAGAAGTATCCCCATGGCTAAACACCAGTGCAAACAGATGGTGATGAAGAGCATTGTGGGATACCATATTCACATTGCACGTTCCCCACGACAGCCATAAATAACTCAAGCAAACACCGTGGTATAAAAATAAATTACATTTGCGGAGTTACAAGATACAAAGTACGCGTCCCACATTGATGTGAGCAGATGCCACTATGTGGAACACATAGCCTACTTCATGTACAGTCAAGACAGGTTAAAACAGTGATGTGAGCCCAACATCCTCACCACATATCTTACCCTCAAACATACACGCATACCTGCACACGTCAGGAGAGAGGGGACACACCGGGCAACACCACGGGATCTGGACCATTAATTATAGAGCCAAGCATGATGGGAGCAGTGACAGAGCGCTGACTCATGGCTTCTAGAACCCCCGGAAGAGTGCGGTTCCAAAGCAAACCCTCCGGGCTTGGGGCCTGGCAGCAGAGTCAGTGTAGAGGCCACAACCCAGAGGGACGCTTAGGAAACTCAGTAGCAGGAGCCCTCCGCTCGGGAAAATCCTGTTTAATATACTAGGAGTGAGACCGCTCTCTCTCTCTCTCTCTCTCTGCCTCACACACACTGGGCTTCCTTCCTCAGGGGGGAGGTGAACAGTAGCCCCCCACTTGCTGTCACGACACAGTGGCCTTGCTCCCACACACACACGTATAGTGAAACTCACAGACACACAATATAGCACACACATGCACACAGGTTCAAAAACACAAACACACCGTGCCACCGCTGAGTCCATGGTGTTGGTGGTGGAGCAGACATCAGTACTGTCCTAATGTTAGAGCTTGCTTCTATTCTGACACAGGGTTCTGTTGTGCTCTCACTGTTCCTGTGTGTGGCACTGTTTTAAGAGAACGGCGATTTGGAAGGAAGCATGAATGACTGTTAGTGTGTGACTAAGCGAGAGTCCATGTGTGTAAATGTGTGTGCGTGTGTGTGTGTGTGTGTCATCTCCAGCTGAGTAGCAGGATACAGACAACCAGGAAGAGATAAGCACGGGTGAATGGAGGGAGCTGTGAGAGTGTGTGTGTGTGTGTTTAAGTGAGAGTGAGTGAGCGCATGTATGTGTTGGCGACTGTGCGCGTGCTCGATGTGTGTGTGCGTGTTCACATGGGGAAATCACTTCACAAAGGGCTGGAAGTGTGTGTTCTCCTGTCCAACAGAGTGAGGCTACGAGGAGATAAGCAGACAGCCAAATATTCCCGTTGTGTTTTCCCAGCAATAACAGGAGCCGGAATACCAGCCTCTCACACCACTGCCATGGGGTCACCCAGGGAATGGGCCCCACTTCCACTTTAATGGGCTGTACACACACAATGACACATACACACAAATACATATGCACACTTAGTAATCTATGGAAATGACAGTCACATTGATATATGGAAACATGATACACCCAGACACACATTTGCACTACATAGACCAACTCCTCCAGCCATACGAAACAGGAAAGAGATGAGGTTGAGGACAGGAACAGAGTGAAGAGTGGGAGACGGGAGGAGGACTACAGATGGAGATCGGCATCTCCATCTGTGGCTGGGCGGTGAGAGTCCGGCGCACGCTCTCGGAAAAGGTTTCGAGAGCTGTTGGCTTCAGGGACCAGTCGTGCTTTGAGGGTAGACGTGTATGGACCGTGCGCCCGCACCAGACCTCCAGTCTCAGGGCTCCCGTGTCGTTCAGGATTCTCAATCGGAGCGCTGTTTAAGTGTTCAGGAGAGCTGAAAGAGCCCAGTGTTTTCACGCTGTCTCTCTGTGAACTGTCATAGTCCCATACTCACACACACGAGTACATTCACACTCAAACCCGATCGAGCTGTGGAAGTCACATTTATCATATAAAAATATCAGAACATAACGTGACACAACCCTCACGGTAAACTAACACACATATAGACACACACACACAGCTCAAGTTCAGGTCTATGTGGTATGTTTGGAATGTGTTTAAGTAAGCTTCTGAAAATGTAATGTTCTGGGTGGATTTATTTTTTATCCGTGCAATATGTCATCACAAAAACCATTAAGACTACCCCTACACACACTCCCACACTCTGACAAGTACCAAAACAATATTTGGTATATTGAAAAGAGAAGAGAAGAGAAGAGAGGGATGGAGAGGAGAGAGGAAGGGAGAAGGACAAGGCAGGGCAGAACAGGACAGGTCAGTACTTGACTCAGATCTGGGTCTTTAGCCAAACTCAGTACTGAATGATGCTTGTTGGCTAAAGTAAATACAGGATGATTGGACACCATCCAAGGGTTAACTTTCCCCCACTTGAGCAGTGACGTTCACTAGAGTGAGCTTCAGTCCATTCAAATGAAACATATTCCCCAATGAAGAGTGTAGCAGGAAAAACTGGGTGTGAAAAAGTGTTTACAGAGTGATGAAGCATGTGAGAGGACACGTGAGACCAAGGAAGACCCATGAATACACACACACCTACTCCCAAATGCCCCGTTATCAAACACATCTGACTGCCCTTACAGAGATGGAGAGAGAGAGAGAGAGAGAGAGAGAGAGAGAGAGAGAGAGAGAGAGAGAGAGAGAGAGGGAGGGAGAGAGGGAGAGAGAGAGAGAGAGAGAGAGAGAGAGAGAGAGAGAGAGAGAGAGAGAGAGAGAGAGAGAGAGAGAGAGAGAGAGAGAGAGAGAGAGAGAGAGAGAGAGATATGAAGTCTTGAGTGAAACTCCAGACGTTGGGTCTCAGCATCTGTTCACTACTGGGTGGAGTACCGGCTGAGACAAACACAAAGCCATAGACATACTGAGACGCAAATACACTCACACACACATAGACACACACACATAAAGACACACTCACGAGATGCACTCTCACAGACAAAACACACAAACAGGCAAATACACACACACACATTTGCTCAGCCAACATCTCAGACACCCTCACATTGTAATAAAAAAAATCAATACAAATAATAACAATATAGGATATACAGTATATTTAGTCACACAGACACAGAAAAACACACACTACGTACACTGACACACACTAGAGGGGTGCAAAGGAGGTTAAATAAAGCACTCTAACCTACATACATATTCAAAGGAATTATAATATATTCTGCAGTGTACCATGATTGCACACACACGTCTCATCAAAGACCAAACCTTCTCGGCTGAGGTTAGGACTCTCATACCACAGCACGCCCCAACCTGTCATTAGGCTCTGTGTAGACTTCAAAACTGCTTCTGACCCTGTTTGTGTGTGTATGTGTGTGTTTCTGCGTGTATGTGTGTGTGTGCGTGTATGTGTGTGAATGGGTGGGCGGGTGTGAGTGTACGTGTGTGTGCTCCTGCTCTCATCTATATATCATGCATGCACTCATTTTCTAAATGTTAAATAAGGCACACTCAAATATAAGCACACACACACAGAGACACGCACTCGCACAAACACAAGCACACAGATGAGATCCCGACACATTAATAGTCTTGATGGGCAGGTAGCCTACAAGTGGGAGCCGCGTGAGTTTACGTGCGGGCGGTGAAAAGTGCATCCCGATGAGGAAACGGGCTTATGACCGTCAGCGGTCTGCACGTGGCTTCGTCCCGGGATCACTTGCGGACACCGAACTAAACCAGGCGTGATCGGTTACCGAAGGCGGGAGAGGGGGGCGGAGGGACTCTGGACTAATAATCGAATAATTAGCCTATATGTATCTCTCTCCATTTATCTCTGCACGTACAAGCACATACCTGTCTCTCTTCCACAAACACACTCACTCTGTAGGCTGTATACATTTTACACACACATCCCGTATGTACACGGACACTATCAGATGTTTCCCTTCTCCGTGGCGCTAAGAATGGTGACAGAGCCGGAGCGCACGGTGAAGCGCGTCTCGGTGGGTCTAGATAGTCTAAATATTTCATTAAATGGCACGTTGATCCAGAAACTCAACTTATCATACAATAGAACATACATACACACTACACTGACTACCACAATCAATGTTAAACAACTGAAAATGTATATATCAATGTCAGAGACTCTTCTCTCGGTGGGTATCATAGGCTAATGAGAGGGACTCACCAGCTTTACAAGGGTCTTTGTAGTCGATCGTCTCCGCTTTCTCCTCCTCGTAATAATCATAATTGTTGTCCTCGTAGTCGAAACAGTTACACACGGACACTTTGCCCCAGAAAGTCAACCCGGCCAGCACCAGCGTGATCCAACGCATCTTAGCGGCCAAAGTCGAGGGCACTCGGTCCATTAGAAGACAAAAAATATATATATGAATAAACGTCTTACTGTCTCCTCCTCTCCTCTTTCGAAGAGAAGGTTTTCGGTGGAAAGTCAGGTTAACGACGAGTGCAGGAATTTAACGACTCATTGCTAGGAATGGTCAGTGGTCGCACTCAGTGTACGGTTGTCTCTGCACGGCTCCCCGGCCTCTGAACAACGAGAGGTGGCTCCTGTTACCGTAACTGTAGCTGTCTCTGTTCCATGGTCAAGAGCCAGACGGTGCCTTTCTTACAGTATTTCCACAGAGGAATGTATCTTGGCGCGGTTCCGGTTTAACCAAGTGTCCGAGAAAGTGCTGTGACCGCAGGGGAGACTCCGTGTGTCGGGACGCTGCGGAATAGAGAGAAAGTGACAAGTGGGAATGGGGACTCCACTCCGGGTCCTGGGCAGCACGCTTTTGGGGGATTTAAACTACAAGCACTAGCCGTACAAGCGGTACGCTCTGCGCGTCACTGTCCTGTAGGCCTACTCTCCCCTCCACTCTTATATGTATCCTTCATGTGATTGCTCACTCTCTGTAAACTGTGCTCTTCGTCTCTGAACCTCTCTCGTTTGGTCTGTTTAGAATAGATGGTCCAAACTGTGTGCTCCGCGAGACCAGCGCGGCTTCTGTCCCCGTCAATATTGTGCTCTAATAATCATACGGAGGCGCACCCCCTAAGCTACACTTTCCGTGCACGACTACCATGTAGCCTTGTCACTCGCACTGAAGCTGACACAAAACTAGCGCTTCAGTTCTTACTACTTAACTTCTGCTCCGTGCAGAAGATGTGCGGTTCCTCGAGCGGTGACGAAGGTGATGGTGCAGGGGTGTGTGTGTGTGTGTGTGCGTGTGTGTGTGTGGAGGGGGGAGGGAAGAGGAGGGGGGGCTGGAATGGGTGTTAGTGGAGGGGGGTCCCTCATTACCTTTCTGCGATCTTGGCTTCTTTTGAAACGAGGATGCTAATAGATAAGAAGCGGGGAGTGGAGTGGGGGGGGGGGGGGGGGGGGGGGATTGCATTCAACACTTTTTTACTGGAGAAAAGAGTTGAAAAATAAAAACCGGTGGCAGTAAAATTCGCACTGCCTTCAAAATTTGAGTTTGAGGGTTGTTCTGTCTGTGTTCTCCACGCACAGTCCTAGTAAAGACAGGATGTGGGGCATTTAGAATGCTCTCTCCAAGTAGGTGAGAGTAGGGTCGTAAATACCGTTAGCATGGTCATGGGCTTGTAATTTAGTTAGGCCTACATGGTGAAATTGGCGAACGTGTGAAATTTGACAGATGGGGTTAATTTTTGCATTGCCCCGTCCTCACTCAAAAAAGAGAAAGAGAGAATAGAGTCGCACGCCAAATCTATATAGGCCTTTAGATAGATATAGGCCAATATATATAAACGTATAGGCAGTAGGCCTATAGACTAGCATACCTAGGCCTACTTCTATGTTTTAATACGCTTTCCGGACATGATAATTGCTCGTTACGTTCTATTATTAGCATGTTGTTGCTATCCTTCTGTCGTTTCCACGACTGTTTGCGGCATGTAGCCTATGCCACCTAAGAGCTTTGGCCTACACAGCCCCGGCTGTTATCACCTGTGGTGGTATGAGCTAGATGCGCTGATCTAGTTCCCGTAGGCCTGACATCAACAACCCTTTAGTTTCTAGGGAAACTCAGTCTCTATATCTCTATAGGCTACCTTTGTTTGAATAATTCCTAGTGTGACTTTACTTCACAAAGTCTCTGTGCGCAGGATACACAATGTCATCCGTTACACCTAGGCTATTTGATTAATGTCAGGTGCGCTACGGATACACGAGTACAGTGATAGGTTATGTACAACCGGATGTAACCTAATCTTTCAAAGTCGTAAAATGCTTTTAAAGTTGCCAGAGTGATATTAAAGCAGTAGTAAAAAATAAAGGAGTTGCTGACGGCGTCTGTGAAAACCAGGTTAAATCCTTTGGAACCGCACGCACCTTCGAGGACGCTTACCTGCTGTTTCTTTGAGGGTTCACGGTGAGTTCTTTGTTACTTTACAGGGAACCCCAGGCTTTCCCACGCCGCCGAGGAAGCCCCGTAGCGCCGCCTGAGTCTCATCAGGCCCTCGTTGCCTGGTACCAGTCATTCCAAACGTGCCCATTTCCCCAAGGGAAGATTACAGGGGACGCTGTCTCTACTGCGCGCCGACTAATCCAGCCGTGTGGAGAAGTAGCGGCGCGTTGACGTCACTCCATCAATCCAGCACCAAGCTGTCTGCGCGGGTCTGTAAAAAACAAATCCCTTGGTGACAGGAGAGAGAGAGAAACACATATGAAGATTCGCAGCTCTATACCCATAGCATTAGGACAAGTACAGGTCCTTTGAATCACGAGACATTATCCAAACATGATTTGGAAGTTACTTGTTGTAGTCCTGCATGTAGAAGGCTATCTACAGAGTCTAGTGCAAGCAGTCTCAATGTTCAGACGTGTGTAGAATCTGTCCGACATTGATATGGTTATACATAGCCTTGAATTGACTGACTGGATGTTGGTGCACTACCAGTTACACTGTAATAGCCCATCTAAAAGCACACAATTCTGTGTTGGGCTTGGGGTGTATTGTCAACAAGACTGACAAAGGACATGGACACATGGTAGTGTAGTAAATGGTACTTTCTTAATATTATGACAACACAGCAAACAAACACAACACAATTGGATTAGGCTATGATGTTGTTTACAGTAACTTCTCAGTGGTAGTTACCAGTGCTGCCATCTATTGGAGCAAAATAAAACTGCAGCACCTAGATATCTGCTAATGAAAGAATGCTGTGAAAACTTTTGGAGTGTAGTAGTTCTGTGTAACCTTTGCTACCTACACATAGTCTGTGTTTGATCTATGCAATCTATTCACATTAATGCTGTGTATTTAAACAGGCTGAATCTATAGAGATTAATGCTGTGTGTGTGTGTTTGTGTTTCTATTTAAAGCACATATTGATCAGCGTGCGTCTCTGAAACTCTGTGAAAGTACCTCGCCAGCACTCTGGGCCAAGCTACTGACCCCCCAGAGAGGCACACACAGACGCACACACACACACACACTCACACAGACCCTCCACTTCTGAGTGGCCACCAGACCCTCCGGATGCTTTGATCAGCAGGTAAGAATGTTATTACCACACACACACACACACACACACACTCACACTCACACCACACTTACAGACACAAACATGCACACCCCACTCACATACACACGCACAGCCGAAAAAGCATGTGCAATATATTGTATTTGGGAGAGATGGAGAGTAAAGAAGGAAAGAGAGAAAGTGGGGAAGATAAAAAGATTATAGACTCTTCCTCTGGTGATGGGGTGGATTGGTAGCCTTTATGAGATCTCCTGAGCCTTGGGAGGAGGTGGGGGGGGGGGGGGGGGGGGGGCAGAGAGTTCTGAATGATCCATCACTGTGTTACTGAGGCCACACAGGGGGAAGCTCTGCTGACACCACAGGAGACCACCTGATTTGAGATGGTCCGCTTTGGCTTCAGGGAAAATGGAAAAAGTACCAGGAGACTGAGGGCTATGCCACTGCTTTTAAAATGTGCATTTTATTTGATCCATAGACACACCATTTAATAGTTTTTTTTATTGTCATGTAGACCACTATTTGCATCATATTTTCTTCAATATAGTCTAGCTGCCTCTGTGTATCCAAAGTGTTATTATAATAATAACACTGATACGAATACTACCATTTCTACAAATTAAAATAATACACACACACACACGCACGCAGGGAAGCACACAAGCAAGCGAATGTCCACAAACGCACACATACACACAAGGACACGTGCGTACGAACACACACAGTCTCTCTGAGGTCTCTCCTAAAGTAAACAGAGTGAGTTGAGGGAGAGAGGGCAGGAGAGGAAGAGAGGATATCCTCTGTTTAAACTCCATGCTGAGCCTGCCTCCCCCTCTCTGTGCCTCTCTTTCTCTCATCCTCCCTTTTGTCTGTCTCCTTCATATGGATCTGGTTAGAAGTAGATGCTGAGGAGCATGTCTGTGTGCCAACCGGCCGCCTGCCCTGCTCGGGAGATAACATGGAGACTTTTGTCTTTGTCTTAGAGAGCATTAGCAGAGAGAGGAGAGGAGAGAAGGGTTGGGTAAAAAAAAGGAGACCGCAGCCACGAAGAGGAACAAAGAGGAACAAAGAGGAACAAAGGGGTCGAAAGAAAATAGGAGGAGTTACTGCAGGACATAGTGAATGTTTAATTTGTGTAGAGTCAAATGAAAAACTGTATGGTGGAAAACCGTATGGTGGACATGTGTAGAGTAAAGTACATTTGTGTAAAGTGAATGTGTGGAGTATAGTGAATGGGTGCATAATGAATCACTGCAGAGTAGCCTAATGCAAATTACTGTGAGTTACTTTAGAGTACAGTGAATTAGTGAACGAGTGTTAATTATTGTATAGTGATTGGGAATGAGTGTAGAGTATAGTGAGTGAGTGTAGAGTATAATGAATGCAACTTTCCAGTCACACCAGCTTGACACTCCTAAATCCTGGGAAAGCTTCAAAAGAGAGTGTGCGTGTATGTGTGTGTGTACATTATGTGTGTGTTATGTGTTATGCACAAATGTGCATGTGTGTGTGTGTCTGTGTGTGCGTGTGTCCAAATGTAAACACTAGTCTTCTGCTGACACAGCAATTTATCAGGAATTCCGGGATGTGTGTGTGTGCATGTGTGTGGCCTTTCGGCCACAGCTCTTCACAGATATACTTCCTCTCTCAGTAAGACGTTAAGATCTGAGACATTTTGAAAAAGAAGACACACACACACACACACCTCCTAACATTGTGCATCATGCTGTGTAACAGGTGACTGCCCAGTGTGTTATTGTATTAATAATGTGTGTACTATATGACCTTATTAAAGCACCACTCATGGGACATAATAGATACAGTCATTACCAACATGTTTACCCCCCCCCCCTCCCCCCTGCCAGTCTTTCATGAAACCCTCTTACTACTAAAAGGTATATTTTGGCCATGTCATGGTTTCACTTTAGGTGACACTCCTGTCAGTGACAGCTATTCTGTAACAAGGCACTACCCTCTAGAGGCTGCTGTGGGCAACTGTATGGATAAATCAGTTGAGCTGGCACTGGTCATCATAGGCAATATTGATTTCTTGAATTGATTAGTTGTCTTTCTTTTTCTCTCTTTCTCTCTAACGCGCATACACACACACTCTACTTTGCTTTTATCCCCTGGTGTGTCTTGGTGGCAAAACTGATCGATGGTATTGATGAGCAGATGCTAATAGCGGATGCTAATAGGGACTGTATGAGTAATAGGCTAGGAGGCCATTGATCTGCAGAGTTAGCAGTTAGCGCTAAAACAGCTGAATCAACCACAGAGTTGGTCTGGAAGTGCCACTATAGCTGCAAGTGTGTGTACGATTTATGTATGAGTTCATTCCTGTGTATGTGTGTGTCTGTGTGTTTGTCTGTGTGTGCATGTGGTACACAAAAGTTAGGGTACACCCTTCTGCAAATCAGACAGTATAGGAAGTTTGAATTGAACTGCACAATGGAAAATACACAATTTAAAAACGTTTAGTGCGTCAAGTAATTGCAGATCAACCATGTTAAAAAAGGGTCAAATCTACTCTTCCTGTGGGTATCTTGGTCTTATGTAAGGCCAAACTCATCCGTATTTTTGTATTCTATAGATAGTGAGTTCATAGATGATCACTTGTACATCGCTTTGGATAAAAGCGTCTGCTAAATTATTAAATGTAAATGTAACAATTATAAGAGATGTGGGTTACTTTACATCTTATCATGGAGTCAGGTTTATATAATGATAATAGTAATACAACTTTATTTTCTATAACGCCTTTAAAAGTTGCATCTCAAAGTGCTTTACAACATAAGAAATAAAAATACAACGAATATAAAGGTAGAGAAAACATGCAATAAGAACAAAGATAACCCCACAAAAGAATCACACGATATTCACAGAAAAGCAATTTTTAAAAAGTGCATTTTCAGAAAACACTAAAAGATTCAGCATGCCTAACTTCAGAGAGTTCCATGGTTTAGGAGCAAAAGACGATAAGGTCCTGTCACCCATAGAGCGTAAACAAGTTTGGAATGTAAGGGGTTAAAAGTACAAAGGGGCCAAACCATACAGAGCCTTGTAGGTAAGCATATAATTTTTCTTTATCTATACAAAACTTGACAGGGAGCCAGTAAAGGGACTCCAAAATAGGAGTGATGTGATCACCTGTCCTCATCCTGGTCAAGATTCTAGCGGCTGATTTTTGCACACACTGCAAAAGTGCAAAGACTGTAAATGACATACTGCAAAATTACATATAGGGTAGTGATGTGTGTCTGTGTGGTGTATTCATTCTCTAGTTGGCACATATTTGCAATATGGTAGTGTACATAGTTGGTCACTAGAGAGCAGCAAAGGTACCAATGGTAGAACGGAGAAACATATTTCAAATCTGATTTATTGTACTGCAAATTCCAAGTCTGCATTCCCTGCAATGTACTGCTTCTACCACAAGAGGAAAATCTGTTCATTCTGTGAATCGTGTGTGTGAGAGAATGCACAAACGCACACATGCGAGCGCACACATGTGAGCGCACACACATACACACGTTAAACTCCTGTGCATCTTGTCTTGCATGAAAATAGTATGGCCTGATGTAACCATCTTAAAATAACTTACCTTTTAGTTTGTAAATGACATACACACACATGAATTCAGCCTATGGCTATCAAATACACAATTATCTTATCAGATGGAGTATCCTTGGACAACAATGTTAAAGTGACATTTTCTTTAAATGTACTACACACATGCATTCTGGACACTAATGTACTAATTTTGAGGTCCAAAACTTTTAAATGGAGTCTTTCTAAATAAAGTATATGTGTGGCAAACCACATATGCACACTCAACAACCTTCCAGAAACTTCAACAAAAGACAGGAACTTTAACGGGAAAACATGCTGTTCGTGGGGCGTACGGGAATAGAATGTGACTCAAAGTGATGATGCCTGTATAACTGAGGACTTAAAATATGTTCCTTGAAGAGCATCTTCACGGCTTCATGGCAATCACACTCCAGTGTGAAGCTTGAGTCTGTTACATAAACTAGACTGTTGTTCAGCACTACATTCATCTCTTGTGGAAAGGTTTTGTGAGCGTAGAGAAAACTGAGTGACGGTAAATGCTTTCAAACCAGTGAGAACTAGTGTTTTTGTGTGAGAGAGAGATAGAATGTGTGTTGTCACAAAGTGAAAAGATTTATCTGAGGAAAGGCTATCTATTTTAAGTGTGTGTTTTGAGTAAACAAAGATTTACTAAAGGGTCAGGGCTGAGCAGTAGAGGAAGGTCTCGTCTTCTAATATGCAATCTGTCTAGAGAGAAACATAGGTCTTTTCATGTATGTTATCAAATTAATTTTAACAGCTTTTCTCTTCTGAGGACAAGAGATGACACCCTCAACCAACAAGACTCTGGGTGAAGAGCTAAATAGAGAAATACCTCCTCTCTCCGATTCTTCCAGAAGAATCCATCCATTCAGTAAGAATCAGGCAGCCGGCCTCCTCCTTCACCCGCCCCCCTCATACCCACTGCGTCGGGGGGCAGAGCAAGGGTGGAAGGAGATGGGAAGGGGCTGGTGCCAGTCTAATGCCCCAGTGTGCCACCCTTCAAAGGGCCTTTGTCGACGCTGCCATCCTCCCCTCCTACACATTCAGGATGGTCACATGGCACGCCCACTCCGTGCCCGCCTCACAATGCGTCCCTGTCACGAGCCCTTCATTGGCATGCCGTGGTTGTGGCGTCTGGCAGGGGGACAGGGTGCCTAGCTCGACGCCTCACACAGGATTGGGAAGGGACGTGTGTGTGCAGAAACAAACCCCACTTCCTGGTTCCGGTCCTCATTCAAACCCTCTCATAAGAACTCTGAAGTGCTTCTCAGTCACTGAGGAAGTGTGTGCATGTCCTGCAACAAAGACAAGCAGACAAATATATATGACTGATGTAGCCTGGAAGCCTTGCACTTGCACTGATCATGCATTTTGACCCCTTAAAGTGTTGTAGCCAAACTGTGTAGTTACAGAATTATGGTGGATTTAATTAGCGGAATGTTTAGGCTTGTTTTGTGGAGCCTATTTGTATGTTTTCAATCTGTATAACACATTTTCAAGTCAGACTTAAGGACTGCTTTGACACAACTATTTTTATTTTGTTTATTATTCTAAGTTGGGCTCATACACGCTCATACACACACACACACACACACACACACACACACACACACACACACACACACACACACACACACACACACACACACACACACACACACACACTTAAATCTAACATGTTTGAAAGTGTTTACCATCTGGTGTTACCATCAGTGTCTGTCAACTAAAGTGCTGCAGACCAGGCCATTAAAAACGTTTAGAGATCCAGTTGTTACACATTTGTGTATTAAGTTATAGGGAAGGGAAGGTAATAAGGCAATAAACATAATTAAACAATTAAAAGTACAATACCCAGGATTTCAGGGAGTAGACTGTAATAATTTTGGTCTGTATCTGTTCAGTTCAGTTGTGTGCTTGAATGTGAAAACTTCCTCGAATGGAGCTATGTGGGGATGGAGGTAACCTACCTACGTGAGCATCCCCCTCCTCGCTTCAGCTCGCATCCCTCACTCTCCGCGTACAAACTGTACTCTCTCTGTCTATGTTGAACCGGCTAGGAGGAGGGACCTAGTCGAGAGCTACGTGTGAAACGCGTTGAATTGAAATTGTCTACGCAAATATCAATTGCCATTTTTACCTGGAAACACACAGACCGTCGCCCGAGAAGCGTTTGTTGACATAGTAATTGTTTGATTCAACGTTATGTTGGCCGTAACCTTGTTAAGACCGTAGATTCAACGCAGAGCATACGAACGTTACAGTAGCTGGACATCCACCACAGCAGTCGTGAACTGATTCAAGACGCCCTAAACTGAGCGGCTTTGGCGTTTTGCGTAATTTTTTTGAACTGGTCAGTTTTTTTCCATTGGTATCGAAGCAATATTTTCTCTATTGGCAGTACAGAAGATTCCAACATAAAGAAGATATCGGAGTCAAGATCGATTGGTAAGTTGTCGTACTGTGTTATATCTTGCTTCGTTGCCAGAGTATCTTGGTGCTGTAATTTCAGTCACATTTACAAGGCAAGGCTAACCTGGGGCTAATGCTGATGCTTGAATATTTACTTACGCCTACCTCATTAATGGGCTATGGTATGGATGTTGGTGTATGTCTAGCTAGCTAGCTAGCTATATGGCTTGGTACAGTAGCTAAAGAAGACAATTTTACTTGGGAGGTTTTTCAGTTATTTCAGTTATTCAGTCAGAACTATTAACTACCGAGAGCTAGCTACCAAAAATCGCTCCGCCAGATCACGTCGATTAACAAAGCAAACCTTATTATTCATCGACATACGCTACTTAAGTATTATTCTAACGAAATACGCGATTTCTTGAGCAGTGGGCGCTGTGTTGTTGTAGTAGACTTCCAGACTACAGTATGCGTTGTCTTTAATTAAGACTTCATCACTAGATTTGTATTGCGGCACGTGCTGTAGAATAACAACAGAACTCATAAGCAAAGCCTCTTGAGTTGAGCACTGTAAGTACTTACACAAAATCTTTTTTGTGTTTTTTATAATCGCTTTTATCATGCCTATATCTTCTATGGAAATAACAGTCTGGTATTGTGGTAAGCATAACTTGCATAAACTAGATATTGCCTCTGTCTTGTTTTATTGCTGCATTGAATTTCACTGCGAGGTTGGAGAATGAACGGTGAAGACGCGCTTAGGTAAAACATTAACCCTTGCGTCCCCATGGAAATATTCTTAGCACTGGGCTGAAACTGTGTGGATCTCTATAGCACTAATGAGTCACTTTCATAACACTTTGTGCCATCAAACAGAATAATAACTAGGTATGTCAATTGGAATAAGATGCTTTTATCTGGTTATTAGCTTTTTATTTGACCTAAAATCGAGAACCTGTAAGTCAGGACTAGGCCCGCAATTTTAAAATGACTATTATTAAGGAATGAGCGTCCCAAAGGATTTGAAATAAGAGCTGTTGTATAAAACATTGTAAACCCTGTCTGTATCTTTTTCTAATAATGTTAAACAGGTTTTTGTTTTCTAATGTACCTCAATCAAGGATGAGATAGTTACTAGATTATAACTTTTGGGATCTACTCTTATGTACTGACAAAGCATAGCAACAAGATGAAACAATTATTGTTTTGTTGAAATCGTAAAACCAAGCACTAAAAATAAGTATTAGATCTACCTTTGTGTGTGTGTGTGACTGTGTGTACTCTGTTTGTGTCTGTCACCACCCCTGATACCATCCCCTCAGTTCGCCTTGTGTACCGTTTAGCCGTGCTCCCTGTGGCCTCTGAATAGGAGACCAGCTATTAAGGAGGAATCAGGGACATGTTATTCTGCACAATGTCCAGAGATGTCAGTTAGCCTCATCTTTGCTGCACCGTGGTTACAAACAACTGAACCCCCCCCACCTCACCCCCTGAGAAAAAGGGGGGTCAGTCAACTGTAGTTTTTTTTTTCCAAGAGCCGATATCTCGGAATATAAAAACACAAAAAGTACCAGTACATCAGATTCACTGTTAACAACACATCGTCCCCACGCCCAGCTGTGTTGGTCTTAATCCAAGTTATGCAATTCCCCTGTTAAAGTGGAAACAAGGCTGACAGTAATTGTAAATGTACTTGTGCTGGTGTACACTAGGGTACATGGGACTCCCTAGTGAGGGTCAGTTGCGGGGAGGTTAAATGATTAAAGTTGGTCAAATGGAAGTGTAACAAAATTATGTAACAGACTAGTATTGAAAATGATTTTAATAATGGACTCATAGACACCCTCGATTAACAACTGAATGAAAGCAAAAGTAGGACGGTATATTACTTAACGGTCCAAGGGCAGGCCAAAAAAACTTGTTTGTTTTGGATGCGCGTCATGTCTTTGGCTGTCGATTAACATCTCACTGATAGGCCAGATAGAAACACTGAATTGGAGATATGGCAACCAGAAAAACCTGTATGCTTCACTACATGTCAAGGAGTTGGATAATGTATGCCCATTGAAACAAGAAACCATTCTATCCGTCATGTGACACTTTAACCATGCTGTCACTGACAACAGATTTACATGTAGTCTCTTTTCCCAGATCACATCATGTAGCCACCAACCAGACTTGTGCAGGGCAGGATTCCATCTTCCAAGTATTATACTCCAGCAGCCTGCTGAATGACCCAAACAGCATGTTACAAACAGCCGCTGGGTTAGGTCTTCCCTCTGCAGTGCTGGACTGACGTGGCAGAAACGCTGTGCTTTTGGCAAAGAAAGCACCAAGCATTTTGACAAAAGAAACCCCTAGGGCAATGCTGTGATGAGATGATCCTCTGAGGTCAGGCCAATCATAGAGATCATTGTTTACTGAATTGTGGACTGAAATGCTAATTTCCCCATTACCGTGTTTCCTCTTTAGTGTCTGTTTGCGGTTGGGTTGTTTGGCAATGTGGCAATGTGACTCACTGTGATCAAACGGCTGGGGTTGTGCTGTGGCTTTGCCTCGTTGGAGCTTTGTTAGTTCCAGAGGCCCAGGTACTTTAGCGTGCCATGCATACGTTGGCTATCGTAAAGCAAATGATCGATGAACACTGTGTGTGTTTTGTTAGAAAAGGATTCTTGCGGTGCTTCCTGTGTCGACACATTTGTTTGAGCTGGAGTCCTAGTGTCTGTGAGGTTTGGGGTTGGGATAATATACAGGCCTAAATCTGTATTTGGCACAATGTGGTTGTTGCCCAGTTTTGGCCCACGTGGCCTCACGTTACCCTGTTTTTAGCAGGGCAAGAGAGGGTCCTATTTCTATCAACTTATTGAAGATGAGAGCATACAGTCCAATAGCCGAACATACCACACCCAACACCACTCAGAGTTAACCTGAGGGCTTGTTTACCATCTCACCGACTCACCAGGTTAGCAGACGTCTTTGCGAAAATTAGGTGAGTTTGTGCGCAATATCAAACTAAGGAGGTGAGGAAAAGTAAGAAGGGAAAGTAGTGCTGCTAGTCTATGTTTTCCCTTCTTTCAAATTTGATATCTCGTATGGGTCATTTCATTTCAAGGCAGCAGTGTATCTTCGGGAAGAAGTCAACCATTTAATCAATGTCCATGTTTGTTTGCTGCGTGTAGCCTAAGTCAGGCAGGAAAACATATCTCCGACAATGTAAACAAAGCATGTTTGAGACACGTGTCAATCAAGTCCAACAAATACGCTTATCCGCCTCTGAAATGGATGTTGTTTATGAGGCAACAGGGGAATTCAAGTGTGGGACAGAAATCCCTGAGTACATGCAGGGCTAGGTGGGAGGGAGGGAGGGAGGACGAGCAAGAGCCGCCGAGTGATGGGCGACAGCTGTGTGTGTCAGTCGCTGTTTGGCCCAGCTTGTGTTACTGAATGAGACCACAGAAGAAGAATAGGGCGGGATCCCGAATGTTGCCTCTAGTCAGGCGCATGTAAAGGCATCTGTCCAATTCACCAGGTCCGGATTGCTTACTTACCAAGCCAACAGCAGTCATTCGGAGGCAGTGTTATTCTCTGGTGTTTCCTCCCAGTTCGTGTCTGTGTGCTCCCACTTGTCCTCCTCTCTGAGCAGGGCTTCCACAGCCCGGCCCCAGATCAGCCCCAGCAGTAAAGTGGATTAATTAACCGCACGACCAAGACCATTGCCCTGGATTAAGGGTCGGTTTAATCCGGGTGCCAGCACACTGAGTGAATTTAGACGATCGTGCAGGTCAACTGTGGCACCCTGCTCACTGATGCTGTTGGCAGTTCTCTGAAACACGTAACCGTCGTCATGGTGTCTACTTTGTCCTCCGTGTCTCAAGGTAGGGGAATCAAATGAGTTGTTGAGTGTTCCTGCTCAGTTGTGGCAGTGATGGGTTTATAGTGTGCTTGGAGATGTGTTCACCTGTTAGCCTGCAGACCCATAATGGCATGAAGCATGGAAGTTTGTCAATTTGAACATCCGTTGTGTCCAGTGCGAGGTGGGCAGTGGACTTCGGCAGGGCCAGGTGGATGGCCCCTCACCCCCGCCCCCCTTGTGTGTGCAGGTGTGTACATGTACACATAATGAATGTGTGTTCTCTGGATGTTTCCAGAGCATGACGTTTGGTTGACCTTATTCGGCTCAAGTGACTCCCATCCCCCTTTCCATCTCCATGTCTGAAGTTACAGTTAGTCTGACCTACTTTTTACTGAACTTGGCACAACTCGGCTGAAAAACAAGTAGATCTGTTTTTCCTCTTTTGCGTTACATATTTCAGAGCCTCAGGCTATTATGTTTTCTCCCTAGAATCGATGGGGCGCCTATTTAACACCCTCTCCCCTCCCCCTCCCACAACCAAACACCCATCATTGTTTCACAGCCTGACCAGAACAAAGTGGAGTTTTCCTAAGGTTACCATCCCCTTTATGATGCCTGATGTGTACATTGCATGTCCCTGAGAGGGGGGGGGTCACAGCTGAGCTTGTTCAAAGCTTAGCCTCGCTACTGTTCCCCCCCACAATGACTCTACACAACACAATACAACATGTGTGAGCAGTGATGATGCCAATTACTCTGCTAAGCCACCATAAGGCCTTGTCCCTGTGTCGGGATTTTGGACTCTACAAATTCAGTGAACCAGTAGCGCCGCGGTGTGGGTGTGGTCTCTCTCGCCAGTACTCGGCAATTCAGATCCTCCCAAAGGCGTTTTTTCCCTGTGCTGTCCTTTAGCATATTAGGTTTCAGAAGTGCAAATCGCAGGACTGGACATGGCTTCCAGTGGAAATTTCCACTTCCCAGATTCAGACAGCAGCCTTTGTTTCTTGTGTGTGTGTGTGTGTGTGTGTGTGTGTATGTGGGGGGTTCTCACTACAAGGCCCTGTAAACTGGCCAGCATCACAGTTGGGCGAGGGGGAGGGTTATTGCGAAATACAGCAAACATTAAGCTGTTTCGGAACAGGCGAGAGCGGTAAGCTTGAGAGCGACACAGTGAGGGGAAAGAATGTGCAACAGCACAGCCAACTCTAACCAAAGTTGTGAAAATTGGGTTTGTTTTTGTTTTCCAACCGAGAGACATTTCAAAACATGGAGGTGCCAAGGACGACAGAGATTAGATGTGTTTCTGATAGCATGCCATTGTGAGCAGCTTTGAAAGCGGTAATTGTTTGCAGTAAAAATACAGTAATGAACGTTTAATGTGACACCATGGGTCTACCTACTAAGTCACATGTTGTATGCCCTCATCAATCAGTTACAACATTCTGTAAAAGTTTTTTTTTATGTCTACATTTCACAATTCTTCCTGTTATTTGTCTTAGTCATGATGAGATTACTCAGTTTCCAAATAGTCATGCAGCTACAGTGACAACATTTAACAAAATGACAAGAAGAGGGTGAAAGGTGAACTTCAGTTTGTCGGCGTCACAGACCTGGTGATCAGTTCCACGCCGTAGAGGGACTATTGATCGCTTGTAAGAACTGGATAAGATCGCAGTGGGGAAAGCGCATGATCTATATGTTTTGGTCTCAATGTCAGGTTCACTGCTTTTCTGCCCTCAGTGGTACAGGCTGCTCTGTAAGGTGGACTGGATCTACTGTTTCCCAGTTGTGCATGCGATGGGAGATGACTGGAATGAAGGATCCAGTGAGCTGGTCTCTGGGGCAGGTGGGGTGTTACTGGAATGAAGGATCCAGTGAGCTGGTCTCTGGGGCAGGTGGGGTGTTCCTGGAATGAAGGATCCAGTGAGCTGGTCTCTGGGGCAGGTGGGGTGTTACTGGAATGAAGGATCCAGTGAGCTGGTCTCTGGGGCAGGTGGGGTGTTACTGGAATGAAGGATCCAGTGAGCTGGTCTCTGGGGCAGGTGGGGTGTTACTGGAATGAAGGATCCAGTGAGCTGGTCTCTGGGGCAGGTGGGGTGTTCCTGGAATGAAGGATCCAGTGAGCTGGTCTCTGGGGCAGGTGGGGTGTTACTGGAATGAAGGATCCAGTGAGCTGGTCTCTGGGGCAGGTGGGGTGTTACTGGAATGAAGGATCCAGTGAGCTGGTCTCTGGGGCAGGTGGGGTGTTACTGGAATGAAGGATCCAGTGAGCTGGTCTCTGGGGCAGGTGGGGTGTTACTGGAATGAAGGATCCAGTGAGCTGGTCTCTGGGGCAGGTGGGGTGTTACTGGAATGAAGGATCCAGTGAGCTGGTCTCTGGGGCAGGTGGGGTGTTACTGGAATGAAGGATCCAGTGAGCTGGTCTCTGGGGCAGGTGGGGTGTTACTGGAATGAAGGATCCAGTGAGCTGGTCTCTGGGGCAGGTGGGGTGTTCCTGGAATGAAGGATCCAGTGAGCTGGTCTCTGGGGCAGGTGGGGTGTTACTGGAATGAAGGATCCAGTGAGCTGGTCTCTGGGGCAGGTGGGGTGTTCTTACTTCCAGGTCCAGCTCCAGTGTCCATGTCGTGGACACGTGGAGTTGGGGTTGCCTTACAGTCTTAAATGCTTCCAGGGCAGAACTGTATCCCTCGTATCACAGGGAGCCCCCTCTCCCCCCCCCCCCCTCCACACCACCACCTCTCATACTGGGCAGAGCGGTACGGCAAACCCACCATGATCAGACGGTTTATGATTTGAGAAGTGGTGGGTTTGTGTCAGGAGGAACAAAAGGGGTTGATTTGATAAGAGCCTTTTACCAGCGTATTTGGTTGCTGGCTAGAGAGGGGGGTTAATAAAGATGCCATTATGTTCCAACAATTGTGTCAGATTTAATAAAGAAGATCATTTGTCATTGCTCAGAGGCTGCAGCAAACCACATCCAGCCCCTTAGTTCTGTCAAGGACATGATGCTGATTCTCCTGAATTCACAGGAGCCTCTGTTACATTTTTTATCTTTTGAGCCGATTGAACGAGCCTAACTTTAACTTTTTTTATTAGTAATGTAATAAGAGGGAGGGGGGGATTATTTTGCAGCATAATCTTGGTTAAAACAACCAGTTTTAATGCAAACTCAGTTACATTTCTCCCCCATTTTAGCCTCAATAACATGCACACAGCACACCACTTACTGCAGGGCTTTTGAGGCCACACCCCCAGCATGCACTGTGCATTCCTCCATCACATGCACAGGTCATTTCTAGAATCCTGCACACTACAGCAGGACTATTAAAGCCATACTATTGCATTAAAGCCCAAGGACCACGTCCATTCCCCCAAAAAATAAAACATGTCTTAACATATTTTGTACTAGTTCAAACGTCACCAAACAAATGTTTTATGTTTGTATATGATACCGTTTGTATTAATTAATCCACATTTTCAATGAATTCCCATACATTTTCCAATATATATAAAGTGAATATTTCCCAATCTTAACTTCCCATGGAAAGTTTCCAGAAATTTACCGGAAATGTTCCGTCCTATACCAACCCTAATTGTCACCCTCCTCATGGTAAATACTTTAGCTGAACTCTAGACTGTCCTATTCTGTCATTAAGACTTTTGGAGTGTTTGGCCATCCGCTCGTCACAGGTTCTTCTCTGGAGACAGGTTCTGCTGGGCAATGACCAAGAGGTGCTTCAAACTGTGTTTGAGGTCTGGATAAGGTTTGCCTCACTTCCCTGTGCAAACACTGTGAAGTGACTTGCTACTCCCTTTGGCGATGCAAAGTGAAACAGTCTAAATGACTGTTGAGATCTGGCAGAAATAAAGGTCTGGTATTCCACACCAGAAAGGTTTCACTTTCGTGGTGAGTGGCAATGACCGTTCCAGGCCTGGGAGGGTTGTTTGCGTGGCCTGCATATCTTTCAGAGTAGGTCCGGGTTATCCGAAGCCTCACCCTTTCCAGTTTCCAAGCCAGTGACTGAACACCATCTGCCTGTGTAGAAAAAGGCTACCTGTTCTGACACATCATGTGGGGCGAGGTGTCAGCTGTTCTCGATCTGCATAGCTGTCTACCGCTGTCTGCGAGCCTCATGGAACTCTCCTATACGAGGGCCGGCGTGCTGAAATACCGACGGCAGTGTGGCTACGCCAGGGCGGAGGGCGATCGGGGTCCACTCCATCTGAAATGACGGAGCCAGCTGCATTGTGCCTGTACACTGCAGTCTGACTGCAGGGCCCATGTGCTATATTGGACCACCAACCCGTCGTGCTATATTTCTTTTGTTACTCATTCTCCCCACCTCTCTCTCTGTTCACCCTTCTCTCTCTACCCCTCCCCCCGCCTCCTCTCCTCATGTCTGTGTTGGGCTGGTTTTACCACTGCTGTTCCATGAGCTCACGGACGTCCCTTTGTCACGTACCGTAGCTTCCAGAAGGACCTCGTCGTACAGTACAGTGGACAGCAGGCCGCCCGCCGCTCTCGGCCTCTCCCAGGTCCAACCTCTCACTCAGTGTTTACATCTCACGTCCTTAACCACTGCTGGGACCAGCGGCGTGCTCACACCCGCTCTCATTTCCTAGGAATGTGGTGACACGAGCCCCCAGCAGGTTAGGCAAGAGGGAGGGTGGATGGGAGGGGGAAGGGGGGAGGGGGGGAGGGGGGAGGGGGGGAGGATGGGACGGGAGCAGAACGGAGCAAGGGAGAAGGGATAGGAAGGTCGAACATCTGCCGTCCGACTTCTGGCTTTGTCAGGCGTTAGCCAGTTAATGGAGTCTGCATGAAGGCTCTCCTGTTCTATTCATATAACTGGATTAGGAATAATGTTGCCTCTGCGTAGGAATAGCCTCCATCAGCTTCACCCAATGCAATAAGGCAAACGTAATCCTGACAATCAGTAGATGCTACCTGTGCAGGGCCAGCTCTGTTGGACTGTGTGATGGAGGCCGAGGTTTCATCTGTGGTGATGGGGAAGCTGTTCTGTTCGTTTGTATCCCTCCTCTCTCTTTCTGGTGTCCAGTCAGGCGTGCGACTGGGTTTGTTGTGTCCTGAGAGGCTCATTCACTTTAAAACAGCAGCAGGCAGAGAGGTATTTTTAGACTGGGTGGAACCAGCAGGCAGAACCAATCTGTTTAGGAATGAGCTGAGGATGTTCTGGTGCTTTCCTCCAGACTAGGGGAGACTGGTAGGTGCTTTCCACCAGGTGACAATAAATGACTCAATGAATCTTTTGTTGGTGTGAAATTCTCATAAACACTCAAGTAGTGAGGTCATAACAGAACGATGATCGTTTTGTTCATGTGTGTGTGTGTGTGTGTGTGTTCAACGTTTTGCCCTCATTGAGTTTGAGAGCCCTCACGCAGGCACAACGTTGACAGGGACTGTGGCCGTTTCCATAGCAGCCTGCCCTGCTCCTTGACAGGGACCTGCCTCTCCTTCCTGTCTCCGTTCCTCTCCGTGAATGAGCTGTCTTTTCTCCCCAGACCTCCAGGAGACATGGGCTGAGAGACGTCCCGTTGACGACATTGATGCACTGCAGAGAGAGGCGAGGGGGGAGGGGGGGGGCGGGGGAGGCTTTTGAGTCTGAATAGCTGACATAGAGCATCAACAGAACAAAGTTTGTTTTAGGGTTTTCTTTCTGAGGGGGAAGGGGGCAGGGGGGGGGTTGCCTCTGTGGGTTTAGTGTGTGACTTTAACTTGCGGACGGTCCCGGTTTCACACGGTGAGACACCTTGACATGCCTGGTTGTTTACCCAAGCAGGGTAGTGTTACCTCAGCAACGAGGCACATCCTGGACCCCTGGACTCAGCGAATCTTGATATGGCAGGGGAGGGGGAGTGGGAGGGGCCCGCAGAAGGGCTACGGGGGGGCTGTGCTGCATGAGGAGGGAGCATGGGGTGGGGGAGAACAGAAGTCACCTTGGGTTCTGTCTTTAGGAGACTTGGAAGGTCCCTGGTGTGGCTCCATGCAGGCTATGTCATGTCAGAACAGATGTGGTGGTGTGCGTTGTAGATAGAATGTCAGCTATTTTGACAGTTGGACTTCCAGGTTTTCAGATTGGCCCTGAGGTGTGTGAAACACCCTTCTAGTCTGATCCTAGTTGGGGTTTTTTCTGCATAGAAATACATTTGTAATGAGTGACAAGTCCAGGAAGTAAAGTAGCTCCAAGGCCATTAACAGCCCATTTATTTAAAAGCTGAAGGAACCATGTTCTCTCCCTGACAGTCTGATGCAGCTTAACAATAACAACGTTCTCCCTGCAAGTTATGGGAGCGCCTACACGGCGTTGATTGATGGTATCTGAATGCCGCCCTCCTCCCTCCCTCGTCCCCCTCCCTCCTCCCCCTCCCTCCTCCCCTCTCCCTCCTCCCCTCCCCCTCCTCCCCTCCCCCTGCCTCCACACCCCTGCCTCCTCCCCTCCCCCTGCCTCCACACCCCTGCCTCCTCCCCTCCCTCCTCCCCTCTCCCTCCTCCCCTCCTCCTCCCCTCCCCCTCCTCCCCTCCCCCTGCCTCCACACCCCTGCCTCCTCCCCTCCCTCCTCCCCTCTGCCTCCCCTCCCCCTGCCTCCACACCCCTGCCTCCTCCCCTCCTCCCCTCCCCCTGCCTCCACACCCCTGCCTCCTCCTCTCCCTCCCTGCCTCCCCTCCCTCCTCCCCTCCCCCTGCCTCCACACCCCTGCCTCCTCCCCTCCCTCCTCCCCTCCCCCTGCCTCCACACCCCTGCCTCCTAGGCCTTGGAGACCGCCCAGCAGCAGGGTTTATCCCCCGGGCTGGATTGCGTAACCGCGCGTGGCGCTGCCAGCTTCAACAGAAAGTGCTTTGTCTCCAAACAGCAGCTCTGGGCGCCGGGGGGGGGGGGGGGGGGGGGGGGGGGTAGTTAGTCAAGAGAAGGATTGCAGAGGGAGAGAGTACCGGAGCAAGATGTACCGGTAGATGACCCACAACAAACAGATCCAGTCTTTCACTGCTGTAAGTCAAGCCTGGTCTGTCATTGGTTGCGCGTCTGTCCAAGCAGACTGGTAGTTCAAGTGTTGGCTAGGATGAGGGGGTTGAATAGACTGGGTTATGGTTAGGTGTTGTATAGACTGCACTGAGAGTGTCAGACTTGGTTATCCTTCCACCTGTAACTGCAGCAAAATGAAGCAAAACCTTTCAGCTCAATCTCAGGTATTCCTCTTACTGGGTCAGCATGTCGTAATGTCCTTCGGGATCCATGGAGGTGGATGGGTGAATTATCTACGAGCAGATGTGGGTTCAGCAGACTCAGGTTTCCTGACATACAGAGTCTGTGTGTGCCGGTCTGTGTGCCTGCATTCACACCCACTGGAATTTGGGTGTCAAAGGGCCATGTGGATCTGGTGGGTTCGCTAGCTCCGATAAGTTGAGATAACCTCACTCTGTTTTGGTAGACAGACGGGCGAGAGAGACAGAGGAAGAGATAGACAGAGGGAGAGAGAGAGAGAGAGAGAGAGAGAGAGAGAGGGGCAGAGGACGAGAGACCTAGAAAGAGAGCGAGATGGGTGGTCGCGGAAAGGCAGAGTAAGAGAGGGGACATGGGAGAGGAAGAGAGCGACAGGGAGAGCGGCCGTGTGTGAGAGCAGGTCTCGGCTGTGAGCCAGTTCCCGCTGGCGGGGGTTAGGGGCTGGGGGGGGGGGGCTGGGATAGCGCCGAGCAGAGCCAACCAGAGAGCTGCTCTGTTTACGATTGCCCACCAGCTACCGTCTAGGCTGCCGGGGGACGCAGCGCTGTGTTTGTTATCACTGCCCAGGCGTGTGTGAGGGAGGGGGGGGGGGGGGGGGTGGACTGACCCACACATGGGGGGGGGGGAAACATCACTCCCTCCTCCCTCCCCCTCCACTTCTGACGAACTCTGCCCTGAACCACAGCCACTCTGAGGTATACATTTGTTTCTTGCCCTGCAACATGAAGGGCACCACAAGGGTGAGTGTGTGAGTGAGTGTGTGACTGTGTGTGTGTGTGTTGCAGAAGCGTTCCATAGCTTTCTGAAGTAAACAGTGTTTATCGCTGGCCCTGTCGGCTGGCTTGGGTGTGAAAGGAGAAGTAAAGCCTGACCTTGTGTGTGTGTGTGTGTGTGTGTGTGTGTGAGTGTGTGTGTGTGTGAGTGAGTGAGAGAGAGTGTTAGTCAAGAGAGTGGCTGTGTTTGTGTGTGGCCGTGTATGTAAGCGAGGTGAGAGAAAGGCGAGAGAGGGGGGGAGCTGCAGCAGGCTCTCAGTGCAACAGAACAGCCATTCTTGTCGTCCTCCTTCTGAGACCGGGGCATGTCCAGTCATGCCCCTTCTAGTGGAGGGAACCTGAGACAGTGAAACGCACACTCCCTGGGAGCCGGTGGGCTTTTGTGCTCAAAGGCATGGCTGAGGGACAGGCGTCATGTACAGTGTGAGCTGCCTGGGGGTGCACTGCAGGCGTCATGTACAGTGTGAGCTGCCTGGGGTGCACTGCAGGCGTCCATGTACAGTGTGAGCTGCCTGGGGTGCACTGCAGGCGTCATGTACAGTGTGAGCTGCCTGGGGTGCACTGCAGGCGTCATGTACAGTGTGAGCTGCCTGGGGTGCACTGCAGGCGTCATGTACAGTGTGAGCTGCTGGGGTGCACTGCAGGCGTCATGTACAGTGTGAGCTGCCTGGGGTGCACTGCAGGCGTCATGTACAGTGTGAGCTGCCTGGGGTGCACTGCAGGGCGTCATGTACAGTGTGAGGCTGCCTGGGGTGCACTGCAGGCGTCATGTACAGTGTGAGCTGCCTGAGGTGCACTGCAGGCGTCATGTACAGTGTGAGCTGCCTGGGGTGCACTGCAGGCGTCATGTACAGTGTGAGCTGCCTGAGGTGCACTGCAGGCGTCATGTACAGTGTGAGCTGCCTGGGGTGCACTGCAGGCGTCATGTACAGTGTGAGCTGCCTGGGGTGCACTGCAGGCGTCATGTACAGTGTGAGCTGCCTGGGGTGCACTGCAGGCGTCATGTACAGTGTGAGCTGCCTGGGGTGCACTGCAGGGCGTCATGTACAGTGTGAGCTGCCTGGGGTGCACTGCAGGCGTCATGTACAGTGTGAAGCTGCCTGGGGTGCACTGCAGGCGTCATGTACAGTGTGAGCTGCCTGGGGTGCACTGCAGGCGTCATGTACAGTGTGAGCTGCCTGGGTGCACTGCAGGCGTCATGTACAGTGTGCATGACCTCTGTTGGGTCTCTGTCCTAACGATATGTTTGTCCTACATAAACAAAGAGGCAGCCGTCTTCCGGAGGAGGCGACGCTAACGATAACGATCTGTTTCCCATCGACTTCTAGGAAAAGAGACAGGCTTTTTATGTAACCTTGCAGATGCAGATCAATGTCACCACACAGATGTGTTTAAAGATCGCTGGTTTCCCACAGTATGAGCGGCATCAACATGACACGGTTTGGTTCTTCTTATCCGTTGATCCATGGGAGGGATTGAGTCTCTCTCCCTGGGAAGCAGCACTGCTGATTTAAACCCCCTGTTTTCAATGCTGCTGGTTTCTTTGCAAAGCAGACTTTGTGGAAGTGTTTGTTGCCCCCCCCCGGTATGAATAATGTGAGAGAGTGAAATCGACGTCATCATAAGCTATTTGTAGGAAAACTGGTGCAAATCTTTTTTGCCGGTAGGTTAGGTGATATGAAAGTGGGCTCTCCTATCACCAAGCCCTTGATCGACCCAGCTTAAACACTGTTGTCATGGTTACTAGTCATACCACTTCTATCATTCCGTTACAGACTAATGTCTCTCTCTCCCCCTCTTGTGTTTTCCTTCTTTCTCCCTCTTCCCTTCCCCATCCCTCTCTCTCTCCCATCTCTCTCTCTGCCCTCTCTCTCTCCATCTCTCTCTCCATCTCTCCATCTCTCTCTCCTCCTCTCTCTCTCCATCTCTCTCTCTCTCCAGGATATCCATGAGCTCTGACTTCCAGCACTACAGTTTCAGGATGCCTAATATAGGGTTCCAGAACCTTCCCCTCAACATCTACATTGTGGTGTTTGGGACGGCCATCTTTGTTTTCATCCTCAGCCTCCTCTTTTTGCTGCTACCTGATCAGGTAAGATCTACATCGGATTGATGACCGGTTTTAGACAAGCTGTTTGGTTAGTGTTCAAGGGCCCATCGCCACAAGCGCCATAGTCTTCATTCTACTATTTAAAAAAAAGAAAAAAAAATCGACTTGGTTGGCATAGTTTGCTTCAGGGTGTCCCGACGGCGTCTTTGATTGGAGTTTGCATAGTCAAGCGTCCAATCAGATGCTTGACCCCCTCCCCCCTATCTGACCTGATGGACGCCAGCATGTTACCCAAGGACATGAGATCCAGAGAGTTTTATTAGAACTCTGAGTACCGGAGGGGGGGGGGGGGCTTAGTTTGCACTGTTAGAAGATGTTCAAAAGCAGCTCCGCCTCGCGAGTACAGGGTGAGCGTGGAGATGGTGTGGGCAGGGGGCGCTTCTGGGAATGCTCTTTCATCTCCTGTGCCAGGTCCAAGTGACTGTGTTCTTCATCACGCTCTCTTTGATGACCTGAGCTGCTTTCAGAGAAGGGGTTCCAGCCTACAGTACAGTTATGCTAAATGAACGATACACACCCTAGAGAAAGGCCTGTGTTGGAAGGGATTAAATTGTATCTGAAATTGTTTGCAGTTTTACCATAACCCTAATCTGTGATTTGGTTCAGACAAGGTCACACACATCATCTACTAAGTTATTAACTGTTCTTTGATGGCTTGGATTACAGTAACTCTGTCATTTTGGAATCAAATTGGGTTACTTCTTCTGCATCTTTTTGGGGTCAAAAGGGTCAACAGAACAGTTTGGAGAATGTCTATACAATTGCTGACTTGATAATCTGAACAAAGAAATCCCACCAGATAAAACAAGGCTTCTCGACTGCTAAAAACGTAGTTATTTCAAAGCTGCTTCTCCCTCATTAGAAATCCCATGACCCTCCCAGACTTGAAGAGGCTCGCGTCGTACTCTCACTAACACTGTCCAGTCCTTGTTTACCTCCAAATTAGTGGCTACTGTGCAGCCACTAGTTTAGATATTTGATCTAAATGTAGTTCTAACCTGACGTGTATCACTGTGAGGTTATTGAATCAGAGTTGAGCCATAGCAGCTTAATGTATTTAAATCCTCATGAGAAACAGCTATGGTTTAAGTCCCAACCTTCTATAGAAGCTAGCTGTTTCCACAGGATAAGACACTGGAAATCTGATTGGGCCTCTGTGGTCCAATCACAATTGTCCAGACCATTGTTGCCGTGGGGTGTGGTCAATCCCATAGCAGCAGTAGGCAGTAGAAATAACTTGCAACTGTGATAGCATCTCTTACCTAATGCAGTGAGAAGCAGCGTCTCTCAGACTCATTCACCCCATCCCACCCACCCTAGCCCGCCCAGGCCGGGGACTACGGTAAGTGTGTTTCTGCTTACTGTTACCATTTTTGTGTCCCCCCCCCCCCCCCTTAAATATTAACTGTGTGAAAATGATTCAGTGTCACGATTCATGAACATGTTCAAAGGTGGCCGGATTATCAAGTCAATTCATAGCAATACGAGACTCGACACAAGAGCAAAAGGCTTCTAAAGATGCAGACTCCCTTGAATGCTTCCCTTAATCACACTAGCCATCACGCACACACAGAACTATCATGTTGGAGGGCCTATTTAACTCAGACTCGATCCAGTCATAGGCTTCTCAACAGAGAGACAAATATCCTGGGAGAGGAAGGCGAGGGAGGGGATGAGGGGAGGAAGGGATGAGGCGAGGAAGGGATGTGTGCAGGGAAAGGCAAATGGAGCGAGCTGGAGTAGACATGTGAATACACACCTTCCCGGACAAAGGTAAACACACACACAGTCAAGCGTGTGCGGCGAGCGTCACAGCTACCCTCAACAGTCCACACACGGCGTGCGAAATGAGTCCTATGACAGGCAGACGTTGGGGAGTGTTTGTGTAGGATTTCGAAGGGAAAACGAGTACACCCATAAATACCTCAAAGACATCTCCACAGTTATATAGACATGTTGCATATAGACGTTCTACTGAGTTTTAATCCGTGCGGTGCCTGTGTATTTTAAGCAGGTTGACATGAGCACATACAGCAAAAACATTATTTAGCTGGAAATACACATCAATCCCTCCCAGAACGATAAGCGTGTACATGGACTCCATCGCCTGGCTGTGTTGGCCAGGTCAGTTGTCCTGCTCTGCTGGGGGGGCCACACCTCCTGCTCTGCTGGGGGGGCCACACCTCCTGCTCTGCTGGGGGGGGCCACCCCTCCTGCTCTGCTGGGGGGGCCACCCCTCCTGCTCTGCTGGGGGGGCCACCCTCCTGCTCTGCTGGGGGGGCCACCCCTCCTGCTCTGCTGGGGGGGCCACCCCTCCTGCTCTGCTGGGGGGGCCACCCCTCCTGCTCTGCTGGGGGGGCACCCCTCGCCCATAACCTGGCCCCCTCCCCCCTGGGAGGCTTTACGTTCTTACCTGCTGCTCTCTTACAGAACATCAGTGTCTCTCTCCTAGACTGTGCTGTCTGTTTCACAGATCCCTCTCAAACTGCTACGAGAGGTTAAGCTTACTTGTAATGGAGGTAAAATCTCAACAAAACCATGTCTGTGTGTGTCTTTTTCTTTCTGCATTGTCTGTTTCGTTTCATTCATTCTTTCTCTCTCTCTCTCTCTCTCTTCTCTCATGTCGTCTCCTCTCCTTGACGCTACACTATCTTCTTCCTCTGTTTTCAAGCCTAACTTGATTTTTGTCTGTACAAACTTTAATTTTTTCACATGAATTGATCGTATAAATACCTTGGAAGAAATGGTAGTAAGCAATTTACTAACCATTCACACATACGTTTAGATTTAGTGTGTGTGTGTGTGTGTGTGTGTGTGTGTGTGTGTGTGTGTGTGTGTGTGTGTGTGTGTGTGTGGTGTGTTGTGTGTGTGTGTGTGTGTGTGTGTGTGTGTGTGTGTGTGTGTGTGTGTGTGTGTGTGGAATAGAGAGGGGGGGCAGGTGGTTATGCATTGGAGAGGAAAGGAAGGGGTGTTAGTGTTACAAAGGTCAGAGGTCAGTGTCATTGGGTTCAGGGGCCAGCACGGCTCCCTCAAATATCTCCGTAAAACAGGCGCATCGCCATTTCACAGGACCATCAAATTAGACAGAAGCCCAATACTGTCAGAGAAATGCCAAGTAGTATGAGAACCCGCTGCTCTGATATGAACATGACGTGAAGTTGTTTCAGTCCAGTAGCACTAAACCGAGAGCAGGCTACATGTCTGATCAACTCAAGCATTGACCTCTGTTCTAAAACCGAAGGATGTTCAGCTTTTCACCGAAAGCCCATTTTTCAATACAATCGATTTTTATTCGTTTTTTTACCAAATGCATGTAGGCTCCCAATGAGTCTGTTACCAGACATGTCGTGAGGTCCTTTTAAAAGCATGGCTGAGCAGCTGCAGCAATGAGCTGGGAGAAAATGAACTAAAACTAACCTCTCCATGTCATGTCTGAGCAACCAGACTTCAGAGCTTTGTTATATGCCCCCCCCCCCCCCCCCCCACTTGGTGGAAACGGACTGTAGCACTCTGTTATTGACCATAGTGAAGATTCTATTATAGCACTATTGTTTCAGTATAAGGTTTCTACTTTTTTCTAAGTGTTTT
>NW_027120424.1:30000-33265 GCF_038355195.1 Osmerus mordax | reverse complement strand
CAACAGAGGTCAAATACCACCAATGTGACATGCTTGACTACTAATACACACCTCCCTCCTTCCATCTCTCTCCCTCCTTCCATCTCTCTCTCTTCTTCCATCTCTCTCTCTCCCTCCTTTCCTCTCTCCTCCCATATCCTTTTCTCCATATTTCTCCAAACCCCTTCACTCCTCCAGGGTTTGAAGAGACAAAAGACAGAGGACACACACACACACACACACAGACAGACACACACACACACACACACAGACAGACAGACAGACAGACAGACAGACAGACACACACACACACACACACACAGACAGACACACACAGACAGACAGACAGACACACACACACACAGACAGACACACACACACAGGGGGGACAGACACACACACACACACACACACAGACAGACACACACACACACACACAGAGACAGACACACACACACACACACACACAGACACACGCACACACACACACACACACACACAGACACACACACACAGACAGACACACACACACACAGACAGACACACACGCACAGACAGACACACACACACACAGACACACACAGACAGACACACACACACACAGACAGACACACACAGACACACACACACCCACACACACACACACACACACAGACAGACACACACAGACAGACACACACACACACACAGACAGACAGACACACACACACACAAACAGACAGACAGACAAACACACACACACACAAACAGACACACACACACACACACAGACAGACAGACACACACACACACACACACACACAGACACACACACACACACACACACAGACACACACACACACAGACAGACAGACAGACAGACAGACAGACAGACAGACAGACACACACACACACACACACACACACACAGACAGACACACACACACACACACACACAAACAGACAGACACACACACAGACACACACACACACACAAACAGACAGACACACACACAGACACACACACACACACAGACAGACAGACACTGCTCAGTGCCCAGTCCTGCCGTCTGCCCCCTGCTGACCCTGGCACACTCTGCCTGCCATGTGCCAGCACTCCCTGCGCCAGCCTGGAGCAGCTGATTACACGACCACTTCCTGCGTCGGGAGAGCGTCGGGCCCCCGGCCAATCCTGTAAGAGTGTTCACCTGTACACCTGTACACAGGCCAGTGTGTCTGACTGGACACCTGTCTGTCTGACTGAACACCTGTATGTCTGACTGTCTATCTGCATGGATACCTGTGTGTCTGCATGGACACCAGTCTGTCTATCTACCTGTCCTGTCTGAAATGGGACATCTTTCTGTGTACCTGTCTGCAGAGTGTGATTTATACAATGACAATCGGGGGGGTCAACTTCTTCTCCAGGACGTTTACAATTACAGGTAAGAACGATATATAAATGTATCGACCCCCCCCCCCGACCTGTTGTTTTGATCCATCCCTTTTGGGGGGGTCCAAATCTTAATTAGGGTGGTCAAGACCCCCCCCCCCCCCCACCCCCCCCCCCCCCCCCCCCCCCCCCCCCCACCCCCCCCCCGTAATTCGAACCCTGCCTGTCTGCATGGATACCTGTCTGCACCAGGAAACCTGTTTGTAAGCCTCTGTCCATCCCACATGTCTGCCTGTCTGTCTGTCTGTCTGTCTGTCTGACCACCAGCCTGGCCTACATCCTGCCTGCCTCGATTGTAACATCACACCGATCTCTGCCCTGGCCCACCCTCGCGTGCACCTACCACAGAGCAGCTGCATCCACGCGCAGGTCTTGTAGACGGTGGCGGTGTTGCAGAAGAAGAACAGCGCCATGCAGGCGATGCAACCCAGCGTCAGGACCATGGACAGCAGCACGAACACCGACGCCGTCTTGAAGGCACCGGAGGGGATCGAGCTGAAGTCGGCAAAGCTACCCTGGCAACTGAGCTCCCGGTTGGGGGAGCCGCTGCCAACGCAGTGCCGGAAGAGGCCGAAGTAACCGGCCTGCGGCGTGTTAACGCTGTCACCGATCCAGTACGGTTCGATGAAGACCACTACGTTGACGATGGCGAAACAGATGGTGAAGATGGCCCATAGGACGCCGATGGCGCGCGAGTTCCGCATGTAGTTGTCATGGTAAATCTTGGAGGCTTCTTGCGAGGGGCAGCATTTTTTCCTGTCACTCGGAATGTTTCTTTCGTTTACCCCGGCGTCTCAGACGCTATTCCACCGTGTCGTGTTTTCTACTGACTACAGTTCTCTAACCGTGTTGCCAAACACTGTCTTGTTGTAGCCGAGGATAATCTGTTTTCAGAATTCAGGTTTCAGGTAGGCCTTTTCAGAATGGGTCCAATGTCCACTAATGTGGTTCAGCAAGCTTTCTTATCGCGTTCGTTGGGAGCATCTGTAAACATGTATACCACCCCACAAGGCCACTCATTGTTGTAGTTAATGGCGATGCTACAGTGTCTCTTTGACGAAAATAATAACCAACCGTCGATGAATAATTAAAATCCAGCGGTTTAACATGGTTGTCTAACACCCAAACCGCTTCTTTCCCCTTTTAGACATGAAGTGAATACATCCAGCCATCCATAAGATGATTGTCTAGTGCCTTACAAGAAGCTCTGGAACATTGCTCCGCTTAAACGTTGTTCTCTTTTCTCCTCCTCGAGCTTCAGTTTTCATGCCATGTTGCCTAGCGCCAGAGGTGGTGTAGGCTGATCCCGTTAACGTGTAGCATCCGTTCCCGTGTGTCTTGATTGCAGTAGCCCCGCTGTAGACCGTCTTCTTATCTTGACGCAATAATTAAAATGTCTAAAGTCAAAAATGTCAAGTCCTCAATCAGACAACCCCCGCCTCTGAGACTCCACCATCGTTTTCGCCGTGTGTCTCAAAAATGTCAAGTCCTCAATCAGACAACCCCCGCCTCTGAGACTCCACCATCGTTTTCGCCGTGTGTCTCGCGCCCCTCTCGCCCTCGCCTCTCCTCCTTCGTCCGCCTCCGTGTCTTTCTCTGCGTGGTTTCCCTCGCGCGCTCGCGTAGGATGCCGAGTTGCCGCTGGTGATGACAGACAGGGCGCGCTCACGTCGAGCGTGCTTAGAAAGGGGTTTCTCAAACAAATGCCCCCTCCTAGGCGACTTTTATGATGATGATGATGATGATGATGATGATGATGATGATGATGATGATGATGATGATGATGATGATAATTGTAAAACGATGATGATCAAGGTAATAACTGAGAGTAATAGGGGATTGTTTGAGTATGAT
>NW_027120424.1:0-27500 GCF_038355195.1 Osmerus mordax | reverse complement strand
GCTTGTTTGCAGGTGTAATGACAGTGACTGGTGCAGGCAGTCACACACACACACACACACACTTTGGCTTCATGAGAAGACCACACACACACGCGTAGACTCCTGCTCTGTGACAAGGATACACACACACACACACACACACTCAGACACACACACACACACACTCAGACAGTACACTACAGAGATGGACTCAAAGATGCTTCAAAACACAAACACAGGCCTCCAGACAGTGAAGATGGGTAGAAATCCATACTCTGTCTGGGTCAGTAATCTCTCTCTTTCTACACACACCCTTGATCTCTTTTTCTGACACACACACATTGCACTAACCACACACAAACCAATCACACATTTACTCTCACACACAACCTCTCTGTAACTTTATATGTATGGATGCACTTTCTCTAACTTTCTGCTGTCGCCATCTTTCGCTCACAGTAGTCTCTCTTCCGGAGCGTGCAAAATTTCAATCTCTACCTGATCAGCTTTCAAATTGAGTGTCTCTGCCGAACTCGGCAACCAGACGCGGGCAGAAATAGCATCTCTCCATCATCCATTTTAAAACCGTCCAGCAACTGCACCGCTGATATCATCTCCCTAGCGACAATTACCGACATAACCAGTCTCGGGTGGAAAGGGGTGTTATGATGTAGATAAATAACACTCCAGTGGTTGCCATTACTGCTGAGGCCTGTTTGATACCAGTTTATTGTTTAACTCCCCATATTGAAATGCAGTGTGCTTTTATAATCGTTTTTTAATTATTTTCGGTTTTTGTTTATGTTGATAATTTGGAGCCGAAAGGTATTTCCAACAACGCCGTAGGCTAATTGTTGTTAACCGAACATTAGTTACAGAGTGAGAAAGCTAAATTGTTTGTGTGAGACAGCACACCCAAAGGGGAAAATAAAGATTTTCAGAGTATGCATTTATTTTTTGTTGTTGGCTTACATAAGAGAATTACCCCCATCCCCCAAACTCTGTTGAGAGCTTAATAACTTTATCCCTGACTATAATTGATTACTAGCAGGTTCTACCGCGTAGCCGCTTGCGCTTGACACCACCTCGAGAGCGCCGGAAAGAACACGAAGTTGGGGAGAATCCGGTGATGCTGCTTCGAGGCGCGTGCGTTCTCGCCGTTCAGTTGCGAACACCGAAGATCATGACTTCGCCTTCCTCACACCGCCGTCTTCAAACACTTCTACGAATCCTCTTTAGAGATTGATATGGGGGTAAGACCGGCCACAAACTTGACGCGAATAAGTGGAGAACATTCCTGAATTGTTATTTTTATTTTTTTTAACCTGAGGTAAAGCAAGACACGGAGACAAACTTCTACCGTCGCGATGTTGGCGTCAATAGGACAGTTCGACCCTCTCACACAAGCGTGCCTGCAACTAAAATAGAAGTTACCGTTTCGTGCAGGTAGGTCTTTGTTGTCATTTCCACAAGACGTTTTTTAATGCCAGTTGCGGATGACACAAATATAGATGAACGCTACAAAAAGCGTCTACAAAAAGCCAAACGGAAATCAGAATCTCTATACTAATAGATGTGATTAACAAGTTGGGAGTGTTCATATTTTCTGTTAGCATATTCATAAAGGATGCCTTCATATTAGCATGTACTCTATGTGTCCCAGTCAGAGGTGCGCAGTCTAGACTATCGATCCAATGGCAGATGGTAACCACCTGTGTGTGGGTCTGTGGGTAATGTTGTATTTGTGTGTCTATACCTGTACACTTGTACATAAGTCTGTATGTTTGTGTAGGTGTGTATCTGTGAATATCAATGTGTGTGTGTGTATGTATATGTGTGTGTGTGTGTGGATATGCGTGTGTCTCTTTCTGTTTGTGTGCATATGTTACTGTTTCTGTGTGTTGTGTGTGTGTGTGTGTGTTACTGTAAGAGGTGTGTAAATCTCTGCAACCGCCTCTGTGGTGCATAACCAAGATAAATAATCCTGCTGGTACATAGATCATAGGCAGCATTTATACATATAATCTGACAATACATGTCTAGATTAATACTAATAATTTTCTAAATGAATGTACATTCAGAGGCACACACACACATGTATCAAAAATGCACACACACACAATCTAAACCGCTCATATCGTCCATATTTGCTCATCCCTTCTTCTTGTGTCATCCTGTGTCTTCTGGGTGTTAGTCACTGTGCTGAGAGAACTAGTCTCTTCTGGGTGTTAGTCACTGTGCTGAGAGAACTAGTCTCTTCTGGGTGTTAGTCACTGTGCTGAGAGAACTAGTCTCTTCTGGGTGTTAGTCACTGTGCTGAGAGAACTAGTCTCTTCTGGGTGTTAGTCACTGTGCTGAGAGAACTAGTCTCTTCTGGGTGTTAGTCGCTGTGCTGAGAGAACTAGTCTCTTCTGGGTGTTAGTCACTGTGCTGAGAGAACTAGTCGCCAGACACACCTTGATCACAGCATGAACCAACTAGAACCATGTTTATAGTTGTTAAACTGTTGTATCTAGAAACATTTCATCCCAGATGTGTGCTACATTCAGGACCTGAGTGGTTACAGGGTGTATTAGAACAGTGTTCAGATGATAACTAGAAGTGTTTCTCATGATATTGTCACGGGTCTAATACATAATGATATTATACTCTATTACAAATCCTCCATTACTTGTGGGGATGGGGCCAGGTGGACAGCACTGAATAAGTCATATTCAGAGTTTGGTGTGTGTGTGTGTGAGCATGTGAGTGTGTGTACGCATGAGTGCGTACCTGATTGCCCGTGTGTGTGTGTGTGCCTGTGTGTGTGTGCAAGAATGCATGCATGTGCGCAAGTGTTTTATGCGTGGATGGGTGTGTGTTTGTGTGTGCAATCATGTGTGTGTGTGTGAGAGAGAGGAAGCGCAGCAGCTTGGTGACTGGGTTGTTGCCAGCGGCCTGGTTGGGATGTCAGTCTCACAGTAGGAGAGAGCAAATTACAACTGTGTCCCATATGGTCAGGATGAGACAGTCTGCACACTGGCTGGCTGGGTGACTGGTTTACTGGTTGGGCTGACTGGGTGGCTGGGTGGCTGGGTGACCGGGTGGCTGGGTGACTGGGTGGCTGGGTGACTGGGTGGCTGGGTGACTGGGTGGCTGGGTGACTGGCAGGCTGGGTGACCGCAGGCTTGGGTGACTGGCTGGCTGGGTGACTGGCTGGCTGGGTGACCGGCTGGCCGGGTGACTGGCTGGCTGTCTGGGTGACTGGCTGGCTGGGTGACTGGTTAGCTGGGTAGCAGGCTTGCTTGTGTTTGTGTGTGGTGAGCATGTGTGTGTGTGAGCGTGTGTGTTTATGTAAGTGTGTGTGAGCGTGTGTGTTTATGTAAGTGTGTGTGATCAAAAACCCCTGTTAGCCATAATCCCAGTATGAATAATGAATGTGGTGCCTGCTGTTGTGTTGTCTCCCCTAGGAGAAAGGGTGACTTTGGGCTGTCCCCTGGGCTCCGGAGAAGGAGGGGAGAGGAGGGGAGGGGAAGGGAGGAGAGGAGGGGAGGAGGAGGAGGAGAGGGGAGGAGGAATGGGGAGGGGAGAGGAGGAGGGAGGAGGAATGGGGAGGGGAGAGGAAGAGGAGGAAGAGGGAGGAGAGGAGGATAGGGGAGGGAGGGGAGGGGAGGAGAGGGGAGGAGGAGGAAGAGGAGGAGAGGAGAGGAGAGAGGGGAGGGGAGGGAGGAGAGGAGGAGGGGAGGGGAGGAGGAGGAAGAGGGAGGAGAGGAGGATAGGGAAGGAGAGGGAGGAGGAGGAGGAAGAGGGAGGAGAGGAGGATAAGGAAGGAGAGGGGAGGAGGAGGAGAAGAGGGAGGAGAGGAGGATAGGGGAGGAGGAGGGAGGGGAGGAGGAGGAGGAAGAAGAGGGAGGAGAAGAGGATAGGGGGAGGAGGAGGGAGGGGAGGAGGTGGAATAGGGAGGAGAGGGAGGATAGGGGAGGGGAGGAGAGGGAGGAGGAGGAGGAGGAGAGGAAGGGAGGGGGCAGGTGGAAAAGAGAATATAAAAATGTGAAGGGGGGAGAAAGAAAATAAAGTCAGAAAGGTGGAGGAGGATAATATTACCACCAGGAAACACTCAACATCACTTCCTGGGTCAGGATAAACACTGGCAATACACAGTATTTAGTAGAATAAGAAACAGTATTCAGTATTCATGGCTGTCTTTGCTTCTTCTGTCTCCTCAGACAGCTGCTAGATGTGGACACCTTCTCCAAGTCTGACCCTGGTAGGTGAACCCAACACACACACACACACACACACACACACACTGAGACACATACACACAGCTCCCCTGTGATGGTAAAAGTGTCAAATCATTTTTTGTTTGTTTTTGATCAACTGAACCAATCTGTTTGATTCCATTTTCAAGTGAATGAACAGGTGTTTGTGTGTGTCTGTGTGTGACTGTGTGTGAGTAATATTGTGTGTGCAGGAGTGAGTTAATCCCTGTACTGTTTGTGTGAATGTGTTTCTGTGTTTGTGTGAGTATGTGCTTGCCAATTTGTATGTTCGTGGGATTGTAATTTTGCACATTTTACGTGTATGTGATTGTGTGTTTCCATATTTGTGTGTGTGTGTGTGCATGTCTGCCCGTCTGTCTATTCTGTGTGTGTGTGTGTGTGTGTGAGAGAGAGTGTGTGAATTTGTGTTTTCGTGTGTGTGTGTGAGAGAGAGTGCAAGCCTTGAGTAAACACAGGAGAGTCCCAGCTCTCTTCATATAATTACAGGTTGGCTCCAACTTGTCCCTGAGACACACACACACAGAGACACTCTCTCACACACACACACACACACACACACACACACACACACACACACACACACACACACACACACACACACACACACACACACACACACAGACACACACACACACACACACACAGAGACACTCACACACACTCTCCCACTCGTCCTTGACTTTGTGCTTCTCAAGCCCTTCTTAAACGGGGACAGTAAACAGATCTGAGGCGCTGTTAGTGCTATCAAATCACCGGGCTCAGTGTCATCCAGCAATTAGGATTCATCCGCTGCTCCTGAGTGCTGGTTTGGTGCACCTGTGTGTCGTTGTTTGTGTATTTTGTGTGTGTATCTTCAGTGTTTGGTGTGTGTGTGTGTTTGTATGTATATGTGTGTGTGGTTGTGTGTGTGTGTGTGTGTGTGTGTGTGAGTGAGTGAAGAATGGTTTCCTCTTTGATTCCACATATTTTCTTTTTATTTCCTTCAGAAAAACAACAAAGGCTTTTCGTCCATGAACAACTTCTAAAAATATATTTTCTGTACTGTGTGTGTGTATGTGTGTCTGCCAGTGTGAGTGTGTGGTAATCCTCTGTGTAGCGAGTATGTTTTCTTTCACAATATTTGAAATCCCAAATCTGTCAGGAACTTCTGTCTGAATGGACTCCTGTCCATGTGTTTGTCTTGTTACTTGGCACCCACTTTTATTCAAACTAAGTGAAAAGGAGATTTGAATTGGCAACTTTCAGTGTGCAGTCCAACTGTCTTTATCAGAGCTGCCCTCCTGGACCTGAGTTAGAGGGCTTCCAGGGACGCTCAGTGGAGCCGTGCTGTTAGCCCAGCCTGCAACATCCAGCCTGTGCTGTTAGCCCAGCCTGCAACATCCAGCCTGTGCTGTTAGCCCAGCCTGCAACATGCAGTCTGTGCTGTTAGCCCAGCCTGCAACATGCAGTCTGTGCTGTTAGCCCAGCCTGCAACATCCAGCCTGTGCTGTTAGCCCAGCCTGCAACATCCAGCCTGTGCTGTTAGCCCAGCCTGCAACATCCAGCCTGTGCTGTTAGCCCAGCCTGCAACATGCAGCCTGTGCTGTTAGCCCAGCCTGCAACATCCAGCCTGTGCTGTTAGCCCAGCCTGCAACATGCAGCCTGTGCTGTTAGCCCAGCCTGCAACATGCAGCCTGGCTGTTAGCCCAGCCTGCAACATGCAGCCTGTGCTGTTAGCCCAGCCTGCAACATGCAGCCTGTGCTGTTAGCCCAGCCTGCAACATCCAGCCTGTGCTGTTAGCCCAGCCTGCAACATGCAGCCTGTGCTGTTAGCCCAGCCTGCAACATCCAGCCTGTGCTGTTAGCCCAGCCTGCAACATGCAGCCTGTGCTGTTAGCCCAGCCTGCAACATGCAGCCTGTGCTGTTAGCCCAGCCTGCAACATCCAGTCTGGCCTGTTAGCCCAGCCTGCAACATCCAGTCTGGGCTGTTAGCCCAGCCTGCAACATCCAGCCTGTGCTGTTAGCCCAGCCTGCAACATCCAGCCTGTGCTGTTAGCCCAGCCTGCAACATCCAGTCTGGCCTGTTAGCCCAGCCTGCAACATCCAGTCTGGGCTGTTAGCCCAGCCTGCAACATCCAGTCGATCCAACGTCTTTGAGGCCAAAGGCAGTGTATTCCAGTCATGCCTGACCTCCAGACACACACACACACACACATATACACACTGTCAGAAACACAGTATCATTTTATACAGAATAAAAGGTTACATCTTCAACTTTTCTGATACATACACAGAGACCAAACCCGACTACAAACACACACACCCACACACGGAGACCAAACACAACTACACACACACACATGGGGACCAAACACACACACACACGGGGTCCAAACACAAACACACACACCTGACCGCCAAGCTCAGAGTACCCTCAGGGAGTCAGGTGGCTGAGCGGTGAGGGAGTCGGACTAGTAATCCGAAGGTCGCCAGTTCGATTCCCGGTCATGCAAACTGACGTTGTGTCCTTGGGCAAGGCACTTCACCCTACTTGTCTCGGGGGAATGTCCCTGTACTTACTGTAAGTCGCTCTGGATAAGAGCGTCTGCTAAATGACTAAATGTAAATGTAAATGTAAATGTACCCTTCAAATGCCGAAGGAGAGAGACGAAGTGGGCACGTCACCTTCCTGTGATTGGACAACAGAGCTCTCCCTGGACAGGAAATACAAGTCAGGTATTATGGGATGCTGCAATTCTGTTTCAGCCAACAGGATGTACAGCATGTCTCACCTGTGCTAAGAGACCAAATTTCATAATAATCGCAAATGACCTCAGAAACTTCCGTTTTAATATTAAAATATGTAATAGTTATAATAATGTGTGCCTGTGTGCTGCCTGTCGTCGTGAGTACAGTAGGAAGGTGCTTCCTTCTGCAGGATCACAGCAAAGGGTGTTTATTAAATCCTATTAAGCCCCTCAAGGTGCTGTTTGGAAAGGTCATATTAGAATATGAAGTGGGTCTCCAAGGTAGAATTGGATAAAAGCCTCCAATTTCAACCCCCACACACACACACACACACATATGCGCGAGCACACACACACACACCTCATCTGTATGTGACTGGGACTCTAGATGGGATTGAAAGCTCTTCACGAAATTGAAATGTGAAGATGGGGCATTTGTATGATAATTCTCTGTCTTGATCCATTAGAGAGTCTGGAGATCTCAGCAGATTCTTTAACCAGGACCCCCTGTGTTAAATAATCTAGGCATGTTCTCCATAGAGGGCCTCCTGGTGCAAGTGTTATTCTCCATAGAGGGCCTCCTGGTGCAGGTGTTATTCTTCATAGAGGGCCTCCTGGTGCAGGTGTTATTCTTCATAGAGGGCCTCCTGGTGCAGGTGTTTTTCTCCATAGTGAGCTTCTTGGTGCAGGCTTTTAACCATGTCCTGTTTCCATAGAGGGCCCCCTGGAGCTGGTGTGTTTCTCCATGGTGAGCCCCTGAGTGTGTAACCTTATCAGAGCAGCTCCATGGTGGGGCTCAGGCCTAGCCTCCCGCCCCTGACCAGCTGAGAGGCAGGTTTAGACAGGGCTTATACTGGCAGTCAGGTGCACAATCCCTGCAGATAAGTCTCTGACTGACTGCTGCTGTTTGGTGTTGGATGGATGCCTCTGTAGACCCCCTCCCCTCCTCCCCCTCTTCCCCACATAATCTCCTCTTCCCTCCCTGTGTCTCCCAAGCAGTAATTTTTCCTGTTCCCTCTCCTCGATTGGTCAGCTGGGTTCCTTCCCTCCAAAGCCAGTGGAGGTGGACTTCCTGGTTGGAGTCAGACTTCTCCAGGCTCACCAGATGGCCCATCACTCCCAGTCACTTTCCATAAACGATATAATCACTCATATGGCAGACTGGGACTCCTCGTCACTCTCCTCTCTCCCCCCTCCAGCCTATCTCCCTCCTCCAGCCTCTCTCCCCCTTCCAGCCTCTCTCCCCCTCCAGCCTCTCTCCCTGCTCCAGCCTCTCTCCCCCCTCCAGCCTCTCTCCCTCCTCCCGCCTCTCTCCCCCCTCCAGCCTCTCTCCCTCCTCCAGCCTCTCTCCCTCCTCTAGCCTCTCTCCCTCCTCTAGCCTCTCTCCCTCCTCCAGCCTCTCTCCCCCTTCCAGCCTCTCTCCCTCCTCTAGCCTCTCTCCCTCCTCCAGCCTCTCTCCCCCTTCCAGCCTCTCTCCCTCCTCTAGCCTCTCTCCCTCCTCCAGCCTCTCTCCCTCCTCCAGCCTCTCTCCCCCCTCCAGCCTCTCTCCCTCCTCCAGCCTCTCTCCCCCCTCCAGCCTCTCTCCTCATCCATCCTCTCTCCCTCCTCCAGCCTCTCTCCCCCCTCCAGCCCCTCTCCTCTCTCTCCCCCTTCTCCCCCTAGCCATGGTGCTGTACTGGGCACTGTCACCTCCATTCTCAGTCACACCATGGAAGACTCAACGACCAGCTGTCACAATGTAGACTATGATCAAGGTGTCCTCTCTCTCTCTCCCTCTCTGCCCCAGTTTTCTCTCTCTCACTTTGCCCTCCCCGACTGTCTCTACCTCTCTACCTCTCCCCTCTGCCTCCCCCTCTTTCCCCTCTACATCCACGCCCTGCTCCTGTTATCTAAGATGCCCTAATTGGTCATTAGAGGAGAAAATGTCCTTTTTTAATTGGCTGTTGCAGCAGCCTGGATGAAGAGCAGCATCACAGCCAGGACACACACACACACACACACACAGGCTGAGGGGTCCGGCTGGACACTGCTCTCTCTCTCCCCCTCTCTCTCTCCCCCACACACACATATGTACACACATATACGCACACACACACTCACAGACTAGACACACTCAAAGCGTGTCAGTACAGGTGATATATATTCAGATGAAGCTGGCGGACTGTGTGTCATGTATTCTGTGTCTTAAGAGTTTGTGTTCCAGTTTGGAGCTGCGTATTAACTGTTCTGGAAAAATGTGCTCAAGCAAGACAGAAAATGTAGAACTCTCTCTCTGTCAATGTTATTCAATTCAATATGCTTTATTGGCATGAATGTTAAACAGTGTTGTCAAAGCAGTCCACAGTGACGGGACAACACATGGAAACACATCAGAGAACTCAATCATCATCAATCAATGAACAACCTCTGTCTTTCTCTCTGTCTCTCTCTCTCCTCCCTCTCTGTCTCTATCTCTCTCTCCTCCCTCTCTCCTTTCTCTCTCTACAGTGGTGGTGCTGTATGTGCAGGCTGTTGGCACCAAGGAGTGGAGAGAGGTGAGTAAAGTCTGTTTTGAACCAACTTATGAGAAACTAGCTTGCTTTTACCTTCCCACCCCTTCTCTCTCTCTCACACACACACACACCGACACACACACACTGATGTCAACAGAGACAGTCTCCTGTCCTTGAAGGACCCTAAACCAGTCAGCTTCTTAGTGACAGGGACCGCAGTCCTCCATCTGTCTGTATGTGTGTGCATGTGTGCAGGTGTGTGGTTCTGGCTCCAGAGCCAACAGATCTGTGTGTGTGTGTGTGTGCACGTGTGTGTGTGTGTGTCTAAAACGGAAGACTTGTCTCTCTGGTCCTCCTCCCCCACCTGACACCTGCTGGCTCCTCTGAACAAGCTGAAGCAGCTGACCCTGTACGCACCAGACCTGTTACTGGGTACAGACCTGTTACTGAATGCAGACCTGTTACTGAATGTAGACCTGTTACTGGGTACAGACCTGTTACTGAATGTAGACCTGTTACTGAATGTAGACCTGTTACTGAATGTAGACCTGTTACTGAATGTAGACCTGTTACTGAATGTAGACCTGTTACTGGGTACAGACCTGTTACTGGGTACAGACCTGTTACTGGGTACAGACCTGTTACTGAATGTAGACCTGTTACTGAATGTAGACCTGTTACTGAATGTAGACCTGTTACTGAATGTAGACCTGTTACTGAATGTAGACCTGTTACTGGGTACAGACCTGTTACTGAATGTAGACCTGTTACTAAATGTAGACCTGTTACTGAATGTAGATCTGTTACTGAATGTAGACCTGTTACTGAATGTAGACCTGTTACTGAATGTAGACCTGTTACTGGGTACAGACCTGTTACTGAATGTAGACCTGTTATTGAGTACAGACCTGTTACTGAGTAGACCAGGATGGGCAGTCTCTCTCTCTCCCTCCCCCCTCTCTCTCTCTCCCCTCCCCCCCCCCCCCCCTCTCTCTCCCTCCCCCCCTCTCTCTCCCTCCCCCACTCTCTCTCCTTTTTTTCCTTTACTTCTTGACTTGACAGGAAAAATAGACATTAAATATAGAAACGTTACAGTAAATCACAAGAGAGCCCAATAATATGGTAAAAAGCAAGACTTTCTCTCTTTTTATCGTGCTCTCTCCCTCTCTTCTTCTTCTTCCTCGATCTCTCTCTCATTCTCTCTCTCCTCATGTTCATCAAAGACGGTGCTGATTCCGACAGGAAGACAGGCCTCTCAGAGAGAGGAGTGCTGGGCATGCCTTTTCATGATAGCTAGCAGAACAAACACGAGTCTGGAACAGGAGAGATATCTAAACTGAGCCCTCGAACCCCCCCCCACCGCCCGCCCCTCTGGTGGGGTCCCCCTCTGAGTTTCAGTCACTGCTGTCACAGCTGTGTGTAAAGCTTGTCACACACAGACAAAATAATTGATATGCTACCCATAACCACCCACTACCTGTCCATTATCCAATCAGAGCTTGGCTAGGACGTCAGCCCAGAAATAGACTGGAGGGAAGTGCCTCATGGGACGATGTTGTGATCGATGTCGTGCAGATAAGTGTGTGAATGTGTGTGTCTGTGTGTGTGTCTGTCTTCCTACCTGTGTGTGTCAGTATGCCTGTTTGTGTGCGTGTGTGCATATGTGTGTATGTTTGTGTGTGAATGTATGTGTTTGTGTGTGTATGAGTATGTGTCTGCATGTTGTGTGTCTGCATGTGTGTGTGTGTGTTGTGCAGAGGTTGGGTCTGGTAATGGATTGGCAGGCACCAAAGTTGATGGATGATATTATGTGTATGGGGCTCTGAGGTACACAAGCCCAGAGTACTGAGACAGGGTGAGTGTGTGTGTGTGTGTGGATCAATAGCTCATTACTCTGTTGTGTCAGCTGGGAGTGTGTGTGGAGGGTCCGTGGAGGCCGCTGGCCAATAGGGATTAAGGTGTGATTTCCTGAGAGAGCTGCTGGTGACGAACCAGACTGGAGCTGACGAGGGCTGCATCTCTGAACACAGAGGCCTGTCTGGAGAGACAAGACCCCGTCACACACACACACTCTCTCTCTCACACACACACACACTCTCTCTCACACATACACACACACACACACACACACACACTCATACAGACACAACAATAAACAAACAGGTGTTATTGTGGTACAGGGAGTAATCAGTGATTGTGAGGTATGAATGTTGTAATTTACATTACATTTTAGTCATTTAGCAGACGCTCTTATCCAGAGCGACTTACAGTAAGTAGTGTTTATTAGCTATCCTGTGGTTTAATGACAAGTGTTTACAAACTGTTTCTAACTGTGGTGCAGTTTGGGAGGACGGAGGTGATTGATAACAGCCTGAACCCCGACTTCGTCAGGAAGTTCGTGCTGGACTTCTTCTTTGAGGAGAAACAGAACCTGCGCTTCGATGTGTGAGTGACTAAACTCCTCCCTTTTTACACTATTGCATATTATTGTTTTAGCTGATGCTTTTATGCAGAATGACATAAACGTTTATCCAAAGCAAATAATGTGGCCATTATCGCCACTATTGAATTACTTCTTATAAGAAAAAAGGGACTTTTTTGTAAAGGTGAAAAAAAGTATGAAAACTGTTCAACCTCTCGAAACGTCTCTCTCTCTCCTTCTCTCTCTGTCCCTCTCTCGTTGTTTTCTGTGGAGCTAAAGACCATTTCATCACACAGGTACCAGATATAGGCCGCAAGGTGAACCACGAAAAGTATTTTAGAAAATGATTCCAGCTCCACAGTCTGGCATCTACACAATCTTTAGCTCATAAAAAAGAACGAGTCGTGCTAAGCTACCAAAAAAAGGTTGTCGCTGAAATTCCAGTCGATTATCGATGTGTCTATGTTTTATGCAGAACTAGTTTCTTCAGAGCGTAATAGGATTTTGGTGGCACGGTTCGACACGTGATTGTTCTACACCAATAAGGTAGCTGCTTTTTCTCACACGGACTTTTGCAGCCGCAGTGTATCACATGCAAAACACTGTCAGGGGCCGAATTTCTGTTACGTGCAAGGTCCCATCCTCTATTTGCCAACCATATCCATCCGTGTTGACAAAAGAATTTCAGCAACAAACTATTTTTTGGTAGCTTAGCAGGACTCGTTCTTTTTTATGAGCTAAAGATTGTGTAGATGCCAGACTGTGGAGCGGGTTGAAACGATAACAGGGTTCACCTTACAGCCTAATAGTTTCCCATAAAAACAAATCAACAAACAAAAACAAATCAATATAATCGTCATCCAAATTAGGATAAAAAAACTAAAATGTTTCGCCAAAATGTTCAAAATCACCCACTCCCATGGAGATAATTGTCCATCAGCACTCAGCCAGTCTCTCAGGTCATGTGGATAATGGCGAGTATACCTCCTAGGGGTGGGAATCTTTTGGTACCTCACGATTCGACTCTTGGGGTCACAAATCGATAAAAAATAAAAATAAAGATTTTTTATTAAAAAAAAACAACTTTTTTTATTTGAAAAAAAAAAGATTTTTTATTTGTATAAATTATAATACAAATATATAATACAACAAATATTTTTTTACATTTGTGAATCGATGTGAATCGCTAGAAGACTGAATCGTGATTCAAATGTGAATCAATTCCCACCCCTAATACCTCCCCGGCTACAGAAGCTATAACCTCGTCACACATCACACCCGTGACGTGTGACTTCACCGAGACCTGGAAAGGGAACTGGGTTTCTTATGTACTGGGTTCGTTATTCCACAGCACACGTCTGTTTTGTTCTAGTGTGTCACTCATGCTGTTGTGCACCTCAACACTCAGGATCACCTGGGAGATGTTGTTTACATGAGTCATCTGTACCTTTCGGAACACGACTCCCCTTTTTATTCTGACTAAGGATGAGATTCATTCATACTCTTGAATGTACGGGCTGAGCAAGATCAATGGGTGGGGGGGAGGGCAGAGAGAGAGGAGAAGGAGAGAGGAGAGAGAGCTAGAGAATAAGACAGAGTAAAGGATAAATGAGAAGGTCAGAGAGGAAGGAAAAATGGTGAGTGAGAGCAGGAGAGAGAGAAAAGTAACAAAGAGCGAGAACAAGAACACTCAGGAAATGACACAGGAAATGACACAGCTAACAATCCCCAGGAGGGCTTTCTGAATCTGACCCACAAGCTCTTACAGTGAAATACAGTTCTCTAAATTAACCAGACTGCATTTAGACAAGCCCAGAGACCCAGAAACCATCACTCTCTACTCCTCATCCTCTACCGTTAATGATTTATTTGCTGTTTCGTACCGACCACCCTCCTCCTCTTCTGAGAAAACACAGTTGATTTCTGTTTGTTGATTTCAGCAGCTGCAGAACACACAAAGGAGTATTATTAGCTCTGTGTCTCCGTAATTGTGTGTGTGGGGTGGTGGGGGGGACAGTATACTGTATTTAAGGTACTTTATTGGGATGACATGACATTTACAAGACATTTTATTTATTTAGAGAAAAGCTTTTGTCCGAAGCAATGTACAAATAGTGCATATGACCAATACCCTGACACCAATGAGAATGTTGTGTCGAGGGAAAAGGCCTAGTTGGGCTTTAGTGAGGCAGGTGGCTGCACACCCAGGTCTGTTTCATACTGAACGATTACAGAGACTTAAATAAGAAATACTAAAAGAATAGTTGCCGATGTTGTCTGGTATTGTGCAATGTAATTTGTCTCGTGGTCGAACGGTAAGGGACCCCCAACCATGGCTAGGCTAACTGCCAAAATGGAGAGAAAAAAACCCACTTCCTGACATTTTGCAACTTAAAAAAAAAAGTTGGAATGGTTTTGATCTAAGTGTGTAACGTTTTTTATTTGTATTACAGCTACATTTTTGTAAAATTGTATCCCGAAATAATAGAGGGTGTTGATATAGCAACAAACATAGCTACCGGAAGCTAGCTTAAACGGTATCACCGCATCGGAGCTAGCTAGCCACTGCTAACCACAAACACGATTTTATCAAGTTCTAGATGCAATAAAAGTATAATCCTCTGATTTACATACTTGTATTTTATTTTCTATTTCTTTTTAGATACAACGTGGACTCCAGAAGTTCCAATATTTCCAAACATGTAAGTTTATCTTGCACGAGTCCAGTATGTGTTTCACTAAAATGGTTTGTAATTAGCGCCCATGTTTGGATCATGATTTGGCCCACGAATCACTGAATGGACGGATGAATGAATCTCTGACTTGTCTTTCTCCCTCTGCTGAACGACGGAGTAGAAGGTTGGTTCTGTGTTACCTACTCGTTCCTGTGAGACACGACCCAATCATGGTGTCTTCATTTTGAGACATTTCTGTGCACCTAAACTTTGCTCACCCAAGCGAAAAAAAATAATACTTAAATCTAATTTGAATGTATTAAATTAGATCTTAAGTAATTTTAATTTTATTGATATTTTTCTACACAATTGGAAGTGCAAAATGATAATATAAATATATATATATCGGATTTGGTATATTCACATACTACTTTAATATACATAAGTATATGTACTTATACTTTATAAGTATACTTTAAGTATAATCTTTTTTTTTGCTTGGGCAGAACAATTTGCCCAGAACAGGAAGTGAACTAGGTTGTTTCTTGGGAACCTGGAATGTTTGTGTGTCGCATTTGTCGTTTTGTTGTTCTATCTTGCATCCTAACTGTCGTCTGGTGCTGAGGTGCTGTCTAAGTCTTCGCTGTGCTCGTGTTTTCTGGTTTGTTCTCATCAAGGATCCACCTCGACTCTAACCAAGCAGTCATGTCAGCCATTGTGTCATTCCGTCATTACATCACAGGTAAAACACCTTTGATAGACGGCCTCAAAGCTGAGTCACAGGCACCCATACACACACACACACATCCATATACAAACGCATACACATACATACATACACTCAAAGATACATGCAGACACACACAAATAAACACCCACTTGTACACACAAACACACACACAACAACCCCCCCCCCCCCCCCCTCCCACACACACACACACACACAGCTGTTTTGCTGCCAGCGTTATAATGTACTCATGCCATGTCTGTGCTTTTCAATGTGACCATCTGTTTGTCTGGCCTGTGTGAGCAGCCGTCTGCCAAATTTACTATAAGGTTCTGTCCTGCTTTTGATTCGTTGTTAGTCAAAACTGTACAATGGACAGAGCATTCTTCGTTTTCCATGAACAGAAATACTCCCTCAGTGATTTAATGTTGAGGGAAATCAAGACTGCATTTTGTAGGAATAGTAGGAGACTTTTCCAGATGTAGAATATTAAGTAGAGAACTATGAGCTTCCCTGTTCTATTCTCTACTACTTCCTGTTCTTTCCCTCAAGTACTTCCTAGGTCAGACCTTTTGTATTCCGACCACTTCCTGTCTTTACTCTGACTACTTCCTTTCCCCTCCAGGACTTCCTGGGTCAGACATTCTGTACTCTTGGGGAGATCATCGGGTCCACAGGCGGGCGGCTGGAGAGACCACTCTCGTAAGTACTCCACAGGCCCACAATACCTCTCCCCACAGGTCCACAATACCTCTCTCCACAGGTCCACAATACCTCTCTCCACAGGCCCACAATACCTCTCTCCACAGGTCCACAATACCTCTCTCCAAAGACCCACAATACCTCTCTCCACACGTCCCACAATCCATCTCTTCATTCTTCCCACTATCCATCTCTCCACACTTCTCACAATTTATATATCTTGTGTGTGTTGTAATGTGTGAATGGTGCAGTGAATGGTGTGTGTATGTTGGGGTGTATTGTGTCTGGGGTGGGTGTATGTTTGTGTGGTTTGTGGTGAATGTGTGTGTGTGTGTGTGTTTCCCCTTTTCTCTTGGATCACAGACCAAATAATATAGTTATTTTTTAGCATGGTGAGAACTTTACATTTACATTTTACATTTTGTCATTTAGCAGACGCTCTTATCCAGAGCGACTTACAGTAAGTACAGGGACATTCCCCCGAGGCAAGTAGGGTGAAGTGCCTTGCCCAAGGACACAACGTCATTTGGCACAGCCGGGAATCGAACTGGCAACCTTCTGATTACTAGCCCGCTTCCCTCACCGCTCAGCCACCTGACTCCCTGTCTCTTCCTTCGTCAGCATGAATGACTTTCTATGAGGAGGTTCTCTGAGCAGGCATGGCCCCATCTGTGCGCTGCAGGAAAGGTTCCTCCTGACAGCTTCACATCAGCATGTGGACTGCCTGGCGGGTCGTCTCTCAGTCCTGTGATTTGGCTTGGGCTGTGTGTGTGTGTGTGTGTCAGGCTCTAGCTAACCTGTATTCTTCATCGAATCTTAAGCCAGCCTCTTCTCTCCCACCTTTCCAGCCTCCAGCTGGCCTCTACTCTCTCAGCCTCTGTCCAGCCTCTAACGGCCTTTTCTTCTGAGCCTCTAACCAGCCGCTATCCTCCCAGTCTCTAGCAGCCTCTATGGCCTCAGCCTTATCGTCTCCTGCAGACCTCCCTGTCTCTTCCTCCGTCAGCATGAATGACTTAACCGTGCCAGAGCAGAGAGAGAGTGAGAGGGGGAGAGGGGGGGAGGGAGAGGGAGAGGGAGAGAGGGGGGAGGGAGAGAGAGAGTGAGAGGGGGAAAGGGGACAGGGAGAGGGAGAGGGGGAGAGAGAGGGGGAGAGAGAGAGGGAGAGGGAGAGGGGGAGGGAGAGGGAGAGAGAGAGAGGGAGAGGGAGGGGGAGAGAGAGAGGGAGAGGGAGAGGGAGAGGGAGGGGGAGAGGGAGAGGGAGAGGGAGAGGGAGGGGGAGAGGGAGAGGGAGAGGGGGAGGTACAGAGAGAGAGACTTTGCTAGATGCCACAGGGTATCGGGGCTGCCGCACTCTCTACTGACGATAAAACACACACATACTCTCACACACAGACACACTCACACACACACACTCTTACACACACACTCTCACATTCACACGCACACAGTCTTTAACAATCTCACACACATTCACATACTCATGAACACACTCTCACACACACACGCAAACGTGAAGGTAGCAGGAGAGATTGCTCTCTTATTCGGAATACAAATGACATTCTGAACACAAAGCAATTACTCTGAGCCAACTTAAATTCCCACACACGCACAACCTAGACCATCACACACATTACCTGTAATTATTCATGTTGCAGTAACTTTGTTAATGGGATTCACCTTGTGTGAGAGAGAGAAGAAAAGTCTCCTAATTGAAAGGTCACATGGAGTAAAACCCTGTCTGATTACATGTATGAGAGAAGCTTATATGATGGATGGAGGCATTAGCACATAGAAGGTGCTTTGTTGCGCAGTGATTGGCTAACAGTGTCCTATCCGAGGCATACATCCTGGTTGCCTTTCAGGAAGTGATCCTTGTTTTGTTTCTCAGACTGAGGCGAGAAGACGAGAGCTGAACATTCTCCACTCTGTGTGTGTGTGTGAGAGAGAAGGTTGTTTGTATGGGCGTATGTATTGTGTGTTTGTACTTATGAGTTCTGTGTGTGTGTGTGTGTACAGGTGTGTCTGTGGAGCCTTCGTCTGGTATAGAGGTGGTGTTTTGTAGGTCAATAATTATTCTTTTTTTGAAACGGGGAACCAGTTACCACTTACCTGGGGGTTTCCATGGAGACAGATGGGAGCCCTTTCTCTCTCTCTCTCCCCCCCCCTGGTCTCTATCTATATTTCTTACTTTCTCTTCTCTATATCTCTTTCTATCTTCCTGTCTGTCTACCCCCAGCCTTCCTCCCCCAACCATCCTTCCCCCAGCCCTCCCCCACCCTCCCCCGCCCTCCCCCACCCTCCCCAGCCCTCCCCCACCCTCCCCAGCCAGAGGAAGAGTAACTGGGTCATGCTGCTGAAATATGGAGGAAGGACTCTGCTGGTGACACCAGCGGAGCTCCCTGCTCCTGAGTTAGAGGCTGCTCACACCCCGGACAGGCTGGGGGAGGCTAGGGGAGGGGGCTGGGGAGGAGGCTGGGGTGGATGGAGGAGGATGGGCGAGGGGGCTGGGGTGGATGGGGGAGGATGGGAGAGGGGGCTGGGAAGGATGGGGGAGGGGGCTGGGGAGGATGGGGGAGGGGGCTGGGGAAGAGGCTGGGGTGGATGGGGGAGGATGGGGGAGGATGGGCGAGGGGGCTGGGGTGGATGGGGGAGGATGGGCGAGGGGGCTGGGGAGGATGGGGGAGGGGGCTGGGGAGGATGGGGGAGGGGGCTGGGGAGGATGGGGGAGGGGGCTGGGGTGGATGGGGGAGGATGGGGGAGGGGGCTGGGGAGGGGGCTGGGGAGGATGGGGGAGGGGGCTGGGGTGGATGGGGGAGGATGGGGGAGGGGGCTGGGGAAGATGGGGGAGGGGGCTGGGGAGGATGGGGGAGGGGGCTGGGGTGGATGGGGGAGGATGGGGGAGGGGGCTGGGGAAGATGGGGGAGGGGGCTGGGGAGGATGGGGGAGGGGGCTGGGGAGGATGGGGGAGGGGGCTGGGGTGGATGGGGGAGGATGGGGGAGGGGGCTGGGGAAGATGGGGGAGGGGGCTGGGGTGGATGGGGGAGGGGGCTGGGGAGGATAGGGGAGGAAGGATGACTGGGGGAGGATGGGGGAGGAAGGATGACTGGGGGAGGAACGATGACTGGGGGAGGATGGGGGAGGAAGGATGACTGGGGGAGGATGGGGGAGGATGGGGGAGGATGGGGGAGGAAGGATGACTGGGGGAGGATGGGGGAGGATGGGGGAGGAAGGATGACTGGGGGAGGATGGGGGAGGAAGGGGGAGGATGGGGGAGGATGGGGGAGGAAGGGGGAGGAAGGGGGAGGATGGGGGAGGATGTTCTAGTCCGTTATACACCTGCTGTCTGCCTCTCGGTGATCACAGAAGACTGTGAAGGAGATCAATCCTGAAATGTAATCACTTTAGTGTGTGTGTGAGTGTGTGTGTGTGTGTGTGTGTGTGTGTGAGTGTGTGAGTGTGTGAGTGTGTGTGTGTGTGTGTGTGAGTGAGGCTGACCTGGTCAGTGTGGTGGACAGGTGAGTTGTCTCATCTCACAGGTGTAGTAGGCAGGATAAGGGAGAATGTGTGACTGTCAGCCCAGAAGAATGTGATCCATGACAAGCTGCCCACACTTGTCCAGACATGCACAATCACACCAGAGGATGAGCCACGGATGGAGAGAGAGAGAGACAGAAAGAGAGGGGGAAAGAGAGATGGAGAGAAACAGAGTGAAGGCAGAAAGTAGAGAAAAAGGGAGAATGATTGAAAGAGTGAAACAGAGTGATTCTCTTTTCTGCTTTTCTCCTTGCTTCTGCTCACCTCACCAGTCTTCTCCCCTCTCCTCTCTCCCCTCCTCTCTACCCCTCTCCTCCCCTCTCCAGTCTTCCCTCCATCACAGTCACTGGGCTGGTGTTTGGGTCGACTCTGCCTGCCCAGCAGTCATCCACTCTCTCACCCTGTCATCATATCTCTCTGGATCATCCCTCATCTCTTTCATGCTTCTTCTGTCTGTTTCCTTCACTCTTAATCTCTCTTCTTACTGTAATAATGGATCGATCTCTCTGTATAACTGCCGCTCTCCTGTGTAACTATATCTCTGTAGAACCGGAGAACCATCTCTCTCTGTGTTTGACTGACCAGCCTCCTCTTGGCTCTATCCTCTCTGCGTTCATCCTCCTCTCCTCCTCCCCTCCTCTCCTCCTCTTGTCAGTTCTTTGAACAGTTTATTTATTGGACAGAATTAAAACCACTACGTGAAAGTAAGTTTAAATTAACAAAAAAAATAAACGAGAAGCGAGTTCTAATCTTGTTGCCGCAGCAACTGTAGAAAGACAAGGTTGTGTTTGTGTGACTGTCTGTATGCGTGAGTGTGTGTGTGTGTGTGTGTGAGTGTGTGTGTGTTTCTGTGTGTGTACTTTCCCTCTCCGCTGTCATCTTAATATCCACTGACTGTTTGAAGTCTCCTGGGATATTGTTACCGTCTTGAAATTCTGCTGTCACAGGTTACCTGATGGGTTAGTAACCGTCTCTTCCTTATTCCTCTCTAACTCTCTTTCTCTAACTCTCTCTTTCTCTAACTCTCTCTTTCTCTAACTCTCTCTCTTTCTCACTCACCCTCCTTCTCTGCCTTTTTCTCTCTCATCCCATCCCCCCTTTTCTCTTTCTCTCTTTCTTTCTCTCTCTCTTTGTGTTTCTCTCAGTGGGATCCCAGGGAAGAAATGTGGGGTTATCATCTTCTCTGCAGAGGAACTCAGTAACTGCAGGGTCAGTACCTCTCACAATCACACACACACACACAAACACACACACACGTGTTTGAGAATAAGAGCTGTGTCGATAAGAGCTGACAAACAACCACACTGCTTCTGAATGCAGACGTGCAGCTCAGTCATCACATCGGTGTTACCCAGCATGCTCTGCTGCTGGCGTCTGGAGCAACAGGGGTCTCATTACCGCGGCTCAGCTGGCGGCGCTGCCGGCATCCGGTCCGGAGGGACCCGAGCCCTGGACCAGAACCACGGCAGAGCCCCTGGAAGCACAGAGCCCCTGGAAGCACAGAGCCCCTGGAAGCAGAGAGCCCTGGAAGCTACCTCCATATGGATGAGCTGGGCTGACAGGGCTGGCAGGGCCAGAGCAGGCTGTCAGAGCAGGCTGTCAGAGCAGGCTGTCAGAGCAGGCTGTCTAAGCAGGCTGTCAGAGCAGGCTGTCTAAGCAGGCTGTCAGAGCAGGCTGTCAGAGCAGGCTGTCAGAGCAGGCTGTCAGAGCAGGCTGTCAGAGCAGGCTGTCTGAGCAGGCTGTCAGAGCAGGCTGTCAGAGCAGGCTGTCAGAGCAGGCTGTCTGAGCAGGCTGTCAGAGCAGGCTGTCTAAGCAGGCTGTCAGAGCAGGCTGTCAGAGCAGGCTGTCTAAGTAGGCTGTCAGAGCAGGCTGTCAGAGCAGGCTGTCAGAGCAGGCTGTCAGAGCAGGCTGTCTGAGCAGGCTGTCTGAGCAGGCTGTCAGAGCAGGCTGTCTAAGCAGGCTGTCAGAGCAGCCTGTCTAAGCAGGCTGTCTGAGCAGGCTGTCTAAGCAGGTTGTCAGAGCAGGCTGTCAGAGCAGGCTGTCTAAGCAGGCTGTCTGAGCAGGCTGTCTGAGCAGGCTGTCAGAGCAGGCTGTCTAAGCAGGCTGTCAGAGCAGCCTGTCTAAGCAGGCTGTCTGAGCAGGCTGTCTAAGCAGGCTGTCAGAGCAGGCTGTCAGAGCAGGCTGTCTAAGCAGGCTGTCTGAGCAGGCTGTCTAAGCAGGCTGTCTAAGCAGGCTGTCAGAGCAGGCTGTCAGAGCAGGCTGTCTAAGCAGGCTGTCAGAGCAGGCTGTCAGAGCAGGCTGTCTGAGCAGGCTGTCAGAGCAGGCTGTCAGAGCAGGCTGTCAGAGCAGGCTGTCAGAGCAGGCTGTCAGAGCAGGCTGTCTGAGCAGGCTGTCAGAGCAGGCTGTCTGAGCAGGCTGTCAGAGCAGGCTGTCAGAGCAGGCTGTCAGAGCAGGCTGTCAGAGCAGGCTGTCAGAGCAGGCTGTCTGAGCAGGCTGTCTGAGCAGGCTGTCTGAGCAGGCTGTCAGAGCAGGCTGTCTGAGTCCTGCTTGTAGCTGCTCTTGTTGTTGTTGTGGTTTGGGCTGAGGGAGGAAGTGCTTGCTGGGGTGTTAGTTGGTTGCCGTGGTGTTTGATTTTAGAATGGTGTTTTTTAGGGGTGTTAGCAGACAGCTCGTATTTATAGTATAATAGAGAGGGGATTCAAGCCATGCATCCTCCTAAAGGCAGGGTCTGTAATGTTGAGAAGCACTTTCTGTCAAATTTGCTGAAACATACTTCACATCTTGATAGCAACCAATAAATCTAAAGGTTTGACAATAAAATGATTATAAATCCGATCTCTGTGGGCATCGCAGGACTGTATTAAACACGACCAATAATTTAGTTTGGACAGAACATAGTTATTGGATGGCATTCAGACTGAATGAGTGATTGGACAGGCTACTTGTCTACCTCCCTCCTGGCAGTAGTTCATGTGTTTTGGAAGAGTGGCTTTAAAGGGAGGGGTGTGGGGTATTTTGGTTTGAACCCTTTCAAACTTGAGACAAAATTGCTAGATTCGCAAAACTTGCCTACCCTGCCTTTAACCTGCTCTGATGTCTGAGCTGTGCTGTGAGGTGACCCCCCTCCCTCTCGTGTGCTCTGCTCTGATGGCTGAGCTGTGCTGTGAGGTGACCCCCCTCCCTCTCGTGTGCCCTGCCAGGACATCGCCACCATGCAGCTGTGTGCTAACAAGCTGGACAAGAAGGACTTCTTCGGCAAGTCGGACCCCTTCCTGGTCTTCTACCGCAGCAACGAGGACGGAACGTGAGTCTGTCTGCTCGGAGGGTTCTAGAACGATCCAGAACTGACTCTAGAACAGAGACCTCTGGGACTGAGTCTGGATCTGGGACTAATATTACTTACTTAATGTAATAGTACCAGTATTAGTTCTTGTACTAGTATGGTAGTACTAGTATGGTAGTACTAGTATGGTAGTACTAGTAAAGGCCCGGGTAATGTCTGCACTGCAGGTTCACCATCTGCCATAAGACTGAGGTGGTGAAGAACACTCTGAACCCAGTGTGGCAGCCCTTCACCCTGCCAGTACGAGCTCTCTGCAACGGAGACTACGACAGGTGAGGGGGGGGGGAGGGGGAGGAGGAGGCAGAGAGGAGGGACTACGACAGGTGGGGCTGGGGGAGGGGGGAGGAGGAGGGACTACGACAGGTGGGGCTGGGGGAGGGGGGAGGAGGAGGGACTACGACAGGTGGGGCTGGGGGAGGGGGGAGGAGGAGGGACTACGACAGGTGGGGGGGAGGGGCGAGGGACAACGACAGGGGAGGGGGGAGGAGGAGGGAGGGAGGAGGGACTACGACAGGTGGGGGGGAGGGGCGAGGGACTACGACAGGTGGGGGGGAGGGGCGAGGGACTACGACAGCTGAGGGGGGGGAGGGGGGAGGAGGGACTACGACAGGTGGGGGGGAGGGGGGAGGAGGAGGGAGAGAGGAGGGACTACGACAGGTGTGGGGGAGGGGGACCATGACAGAAGAGGCCTGGAGAATTTTTAGCAGGTAAATGTGAAGGAATGGATAGGAGACACAGAGGGACAGGTGATTAGGTAATGAGGGAACAGAAGAACTGTAGAGGGAGAACAGAAGATCCCTGGGGGACCAATGAGAGAACAGAAGATCCCTGGGGGACCAATGAGAGAGCAGAAGATCCCTGTGTGTGAAGCCAGGATGACATCATCTGTCTGCAGGGCGATCAGAATAATGCCAGCAGTCGGTCCTGCTGTCCCAGAGACCAGCGCTGGTGTTATTAGGATCGAGCTGCAGTCTCCTCTACCTCACCTGCTGAAACCTCACACACATTTACATTTAGTCATTTAGCAGACGCTCTTATCCAGAGCGACTTACAGTAAGTACAGGGACATTCCCCCGAGGCAAGTAGGGTGAAGTGTCTTGCCCAAGGACACAACTTCAGTTGGCATGACCGGGAATCGAACTGGCAACCTTTGGATTACTAGCCCGATTCCCTCACCGCTCAGCCACCTGACTCCCATCTGGGTTAGGGTTACACAGACCTGCTGAAACCTCACACACACACCTGAAACTTCTTCACATCTGCACCAACCGTATCACAATGGAGATGTGTTAGTTATTATGGGCTGTCTTCCCCCTCCAGAACCGTGAAGGTGGATGTTTATGACTGGGACCGAGACGGCAGGTAAAACCCATTCTCTCACCCCACACCCAACACCATCACCTCACCCAACACCATCACCTCACCCCACACCCAACACCATCACCTCACCCAACACCATCACCTCACCCAACACCATCACCTCACCCCACACCATCAGCTCACCCCACACCCAACACCATCACCCCACACCCAACACCATCACCTCACCCCACACCATCACCTCACCCCACACCATCACCTCACCCCACACCATCAGCTCACCCCACACCCAACACCATCACCCCACACCCAACACCATCACCTCACCCCACACCATCACCTCACCCAACACCATCACCCCACACCCAACGCCATCACCACACCCCACACCCAACACCATCACCCCACACCCAACACCATCACCTCACCCCACACCCAACGCCATCACCCCACACCCAACACCATCACCTCACACCACACCATCACACCACCCCCATCACCCTCACCACACCCGACACCATCACCTCACCCAACACCATCACCTCACCCCACACCCAACACCATCACCCCACACCATCACCACACCCAACACCATCACCTCACCCAACACCATCACCTCACCCAACACCATCACCACACCCGACACCATCACCTCACCCCACACCCAAAACCATCACCTCACCCAACACCCAACACCATCACCTCAACCAACACCATCACCTCAACCAACACCATCACCTCAACCAACACCATCACCTCACCCAACACCATCACCTCACCCCACACCCAACACCATCACCTCAACCAACACCATCACCTCACCCAACACCATCACCTCACACCACACCCAACACCATCACCTCAACCAACACCATCACCTCACCCAACACCATCACCTCACCCCACACCCAACACCATCACCTCACCCCACACCCAACACCATCACCTCACACAATCACCTCACCCCACACCCAACACCATCACCTCACCCAACACCCCACACTCTACACCACATACAAACTACTATGGCATCTGAGCTAAGAAGCTAACTCTGTCTGTTTGTCTACCTGTCGGACTGTCTGTCTGTCTGCAGTCATGACTTCATCGGGGAGTTTGCCACCAGCTACAGAGAGATGTCCAGAGGAGAGAACCAGTTTAATGTATACGAGGTGAGCTCTCAGCATGTCCAGGTATATCCATGTGTATGCAACAGCCTCTCTGTCTGGATGCTGATGATAGTCTGTTCTTTGTTAGAATAGTGTTTGTGTTTGTGTGAAAGAAGGTGTGAAATGTGTAACCTGTAAACTTGTGTCGTGAAACAGGTTCTGAATCCCAAGAAGAAAGGCAAGAAGAAGAAATACATTAACTCAGGGACAGTGAGTCTCACCCCCTCCCTTATCTCTTCTCTTTCTCTGCTCTATCATCTCTCCTCTCTCCTTTCCTCTCTCCCCTCCTCTCTTTCCCCTCCTCTCCCCTCCTCTCACCCCCTCCTCTCCTCTCTCTCCCCTCCTCTCCTCTCATATCTACCTGTCACTTCCTCTTCCTGTCACTTCCTCTTCTCATGATTTATATTGCTCATTATCTTTATCATGCAATTCTTAACTCTGTTCTCCCTTTTCCTTCTTTCTTCCTCTCTCTGTCTGTCTCGCTGCTCTTTCATCTTTTCACTTTGTCATTCTGCTGTCTGTCTTGCTCTCTCTCTCTATCTCTCTCTCTATCTCTCTCGCACTGTCTCTCTCTGTCTGTCTTGCTCTCTCTCTCTCTCTCCCTCTGTCTCGCTGTCTCTCTCGCTGTCTATCTCTCTCTCTCGCTGTCTCTCTCTCTCTTGCTGTCTCTCTATCTCTTGCTGTCTCTCTCTCTCGCTGTCTCTCTCTCTCGCTGTCTATCTCTCTCTCTCGCTGTCTCTCTCTCTCTTGCTGTCTCTCTCTGTCTGTCTTGCTGTCTCTCTCTCTCGCTGTCTCTCTCTCTCTCTCTCTCTTGCTGTCTCTCTCTGTCTGTCTCGCTGTCTCTGTCTCTTGCTGTCTATCTCTCTCTCTCGCTGTCTCTCGCTGTCTATCTCTCTCTCTCGCTGACTCTCTCTCTCTCTCTTGCTGTCTCTCTCTCTCTCGCTGTCTCTCTCTCGCTGTCTCTCTCTCTCCAGGTGACTTTACTGTCCTTCACAGTACAGTCAGAATACACGTTTGTGGATTTCATCCGAGGAGGGTGATTAAAACTCTGTATTTCTGAAAATCAAATGCTTGTGTGTGTCTTTGGGGGTGAATGTGTGTGTGCATGCTTGGCTGTGTGTGTGTGTTTGAGAGACTGGGGAACATCCCAGTGTTTTCTTCCAGTGGACATGTTGATGTCATCACAGCACAGTGACCCTGGACCTGGGCACTGCTGCTGCCTTTTGCATTTCTCAACACCTAATGTCAGTGTCTCTGAGGAGGTTTGGACGTGTGGGTTATTGATGTGATCAATAATGGGTGTTGGTGTGATCCTCTCTTCCAGAACTCAGCTCAACTTCACCGTAGCCATCGACTTCACTGCTTCTAATGGTACGTCTGCCAGACCTGGGGAGTGTTTCATTATACTGTGTGGGTGTGAGAGAGTGCAGAAGAGTGTGTAGGTGTGCACCTTTCTATTCACCTTAGTGTCTGTGTGAGAGAGAATATGCGTAAAATTATGCACATATGATTGAATGCCTGAATGTGTGTGTGTATACGTGTGTGTGTGTGTGCATGCATTGGTATGTGTGTGTCCGTATGTGAATTTGTGTGTTCCTGTGTCCGTGTGTGTCCGTGTGTGCGTGTGTGTGTGTGCGTGTGTGTCCGTGTGTGCGTGTCCGTGTGTGCGTGTGTGTGTGTGTGTGTGCGTGTGTGTCCGTGTGTGCGTGTCCGTGTGTGCGTGTGTGTGTGTGTGCGTGTGTGCGTGTGTGTGTGCGTGTGTGCGTGTGTGCGTGTGTGTGTGCCAGGTAACCCGGCACAGCCCACCTCTCTCCACTACATGAGCCCGTACCAGATGAATGCGTACGCCATGGCGCTGAGAGCTGTGGGTGAGATCATCCAGGACTACGACAGTGACAAGATGTTCCCCGCCTACGGCTTCGGAGCCAAGCTGCCCCCAGACGGCAAGGTCTCCCACGCCTTCCCTCTGGTGAGGGCCTCTCTGGGGGGTGGGTGGGTGGGTGTGTGTGTGGGTGTGGGGGTGAGTGGGTGGGTGGGGGGGGGTGTGGGGGTGAGTGGGTGGGTGGGGGGGGGGGGGGGGGGGTGTGGGGGTGGGGGTGTGTGGGGGTGGGTGGGGGTGGGTGTGTGGGTGGGTGTGGGGGTGGGTGGGTT
>NW_027120423.1:0-33464 GCF_038355195.1 Osmerus mordax | reverse complement strand
TACTGGGCTGTTGTTGTGAATATGACGACCACAACCTCATCTCCAGTTTTGCGTGTGTGTGTGTGCGTCTCTTTCTCTCTCTCTGTCTCTCCGAGTCTCAAATGATATCCCCAGGGAGAGTGAATGAGAGTGGGGGAGAGAGGGGGAGGGCGGGGGAGAGCAGAAGAGAGCATGCGAGGGCGGCGGAGGATCAGGGAAACGGGGGGAGGGAGAGGAGGGAGGGGGAGAGAGACGGGGAGAGAGAGATAGAGAGAGAGTGGGAGAGAGAGGAGTGGGAGAGCGAGAGGGGGAGAGAGAGAGGGGGGAGAGAAGACTGGGAGAGAGAGAGGGGGAGAGAGGAGAGAAGGAGGGAGGAGGGGAGGGCATGTTACGTGGCTTCTGTAAGCTCTAATGCTTGTGTTAGACGCTGGCAGCTTTTATAAGAAATAATTCAATGTGAACGGTTGTAATTTCAGGCAGCAGTGGCGGTCAGTCAAAGGGCCCTTCTGACTGTGAAGCCTTCACCTCTTACCTTCGTTCAGCTTAGAAAGTTAGTGGCTTTCACTCTCCTCAGTCCCTCCTCCAGATGAGATTTTACATTTACATTTATGCATTCAGCAGACGCTTTTATCCAAAGCGACTTCCAAGAGAGAGCTTTACATTAGTGCAGAGGTCACCGATCATAACAACGAGAGGGAGCCCGTTAGAGTTCATCGATTTTCTCATGGCCTCTCTCTTTCTCCATCCCTCCCTCCCTCTCTCTTTCCTCTCTCTTTCCCTTTCTCCCTCTTTCCTTTCTCGCTCTTTCCCTTCCTCCCTCCCTCCCCTCCCTCTCTCTTTCCCTTTCTCTCTCTTTCTTTTCTTCGGTTCTCCCTCCATCGCTCTGTCTCTCACTTCCCTCAAGGCAGGCTGGCTTTAATGAGAGCGCCGTTTCCCATGGGCAGCGTCGGCCTTGGTATTGTCCACGGTGTGTGTGTGTCCACACCGTGTGTGTGTCCACCGCTCCTGCCCATCCTCCGTCGAGTTGAGTGACCGGTGGCGTAATTAACGTCGCTGTCATATCCCTTTAGAACCAACGCCGGGGGCAGCAACCAATCAGAGACCACCCTTCCAGAGCCCGTTTCTCCGCACCTGGACCAGCCTCGGTCGACCGCTTCAAACGCCGACAGCGGTCGGGCATGCTGTTGTCGCGGTGAAGCTCAGCGCCGAGCCGTCATCTAACCGCCTACTGGATAGGAAAAACCACAGCAGCACTAGATAGCGTGACACCGAGATGAATTGTTTTGTTTAAGCTTTATTTAACCAGGAAAACAGACTCTTCTCTGAGATATAGAAATCTCTTTTTTCAGGAGCGTCCTGACCAAGAAGGCCATCACACACAGAAACACATTTCAGCTGCCCGGGTTCAAATCCAGCCTGGGCCCTTCGCTTCATATCTTCCCCCCCTCTCTCCATTCCCCTCCTGACACGCTTCTCAAAGAATCTGTAGAGTCGAGCTGTTAAGTACGTGGAGCCGGGTTCGTCTTGGCACCCTCACACAGGATGTGTGTAGATGTTCCCCCTGGGTTGTAATTGCTGGTTTTATAGCCAGGAGGAGGCAGAGTAACGTTGCCCCCTGTGTCCGGGAGTACAAACACAGTCCTTGATCTACTGCTGTGCATTCTGCTGTACATGCACTGTTGGATAATAGCGTCTTCTAGATTAATCAAATGCGAGAGCAAAGAGAGACAGGACTGGAGGCATTTTGTAGTGTGTGTGTGTGTGTGTGATTGTTCTGGAACAAGTGATTTAAGGACGAGGGTTTCACGTACCATTGCATTGTTTCGAACCCCATTCGTCACAGACCATTCTCAGTCCGACATTTTGTGTGACGTAGTTGAAAGTCGCAGTTGTCTTAGATTTTTCTTCCCGTCCCGTGTGGGGGGCTGCTGGTTCTGATGGAAGTCTGTTTGGTGTGACGTCCTGTCTGCAGTGTTCACTTTCAATTCACTGCAGCACTCTGCTAACAAGACTCTGGGGCAGAGGTTGTCAGCCTCTTATGAGAGATCCTGACAACATTCACACATACATCTTGACACACACACACACACACACAGACAGATAGAAACACACACACACAAGTACAAACATACCATACTTACACACACACCCAGAGACAGGCAGACACACACACACACTTGTGTTTGTTGTTGTTGTCGTTGTTGCAGTTGCTATTTAATTAGATCTCACGTGTGATCTGATTTTTCTCTGGTGTAATAGCTCTTTGTCACACAGAGCAGTTTGTGGCAGACTGCATCTAAAGTGTTCTAGTATCTATAGAAACTGAGAGAATAAATGGAGGAGGAGGGTAGCGACTGTGTTCGGAGTGAAGAGCAATGTATATTGACCCGCAGACTAAATGGATAAACACAGGAAAACATTGTAAAGGCAAATTTCACTGGATTCATTGAAGTGATTCTGAGACGAAACACAAAGGGAACGACGAGGGCGATGAAAGACAAGAAACAAAGTGAGGGATGGAGGAATAGAGGTAGAGAGAGAGAGAAAGAGAGAGAAAGAGAGGTAGAGACAGCAATGGGAAGAATTGAAATGGTAGAGGAAGAAAAACAGATTCATTATACAGAGGAGAGCTCAGCTCAACAGAGTATCTCAGTGGCCACATTCAATGCAACACGCTGGAAGACTAACTGTGTGTTAGCTGGGCTGGGGGGGATATTGATTGTAAACTAATTTTTTGCACATGAAACAAGGCCGAAAATATGATTTTTTACAGTTGTAGCACAACTCAGAGTGAAATAATCAATGACTTGGGGTTCACGAACCAGCAAACGTAACCCAGTAAGTAAAATGCTTCTGAAAGATGAAAACATTTAGTCATTTAGCCTACACTCTTATCCAGAGCGACTTACAGTAAGTACAGGGACATTCCCCCCGAGGCAAGTAGGGTGAAGTGCCTTGCCCAAGGACACAACGTCATTTGACACAGCCGGGAATCGAACTGGCAACCTTCAGATTACTAGCCCGATTCCCTAACCGCTCAGCCGCCTGACTCCCTGAGAACAGAGAGCAATCACATTTGATGGCCCCTTTGAAGGCTAACACGTTAACAGCTTTTTACTTAGCATTTAAGGGGTTCATATCCTCAGGGAAATATCTCTGAAAACCCAGCGCACATTTAAAATAATATGCCCTCTCTGTGTTGTCTCCCACTCTGTCTCCTTGTGAAACGGCATGGCCTGCTGAGCACCCTCTCTTGGGATGTGTGAAAACCGTCCGTATTGAAAAAGCAATATCGCTCCAGAGGCGAAAATAATGAGTGATTGCTAAAAGCTATCAGAGTTCACGAGGAGCCTGGCCCACTGATTGGGGATTAATGTTTAGGGAAAGTGTATTTCAGCTGCATCACACAGAGAGAAGATTAAAGTAAAGGAAAATGTAGTCAACAAGGAGTGACAGACAGAGAAAGAGAGAGGGAAAGAGACAGAGACAGACAGAACGAGAGAGACAGGAGAGAGAGAGAGAGAGAGAGAGAGATGGGAGAGAGAGAGAGAGAGAGAGACAGGAGAGAGAGAGACAGGAGAGAGAAGGAGAGAGAGAGAGAGAGAGAGACAGACAGACAGACAGGGAGAGAGAGAGAGAGAGAGAGAGAGAGAGAGAGAGAGAGAGAGAGAGAGAGAGAGGAAACCGACAGAGAGAAAGGAGCGAGGGTGAGAAGGATAGAGAGAGAAAGATGGAGAGAGAGGAGTGACATGTGGGAAACGAAAACACTCAAGAGAGGAGGACATACCAGACAGAACTTATTTATACGAGACAATCGACGCCTTAATGAGCAGTCTGTCCTGCTGACTGCAAGTGGGGAGACGAGAGGGGAGAGAGAGAACTAGAAAACAGAGAGAGAGAACAAGAAAGAAAATAAAGAGAGGGAAGAGACCGAAACGGGAGAGATTCCGCCATGGATAGCAAAGCGAAGGAAGAGGAAGTGATGTTGCGTTTGCTGCGTAACTTACTTACCGTCACAGCCACACTCAGTCATGTGACACTGTGATGTCATGACAGTGAAGTGGGCTTCCTGTCAGCCCACATCAATACAACTATCAGCTCCCCTTGATGAAACTCTTCCACATCCCCTCTTCACCTCTGTTCCTCCTCCCTCTCTCTTCCTCCCTCCCTCCCTCCCTCTCTCCTCCCTCCCATTCTCTATCCCCCATCCCCGACTTTCTCTCTCCTTCTCTCTCTCCCCCCTCTCTCCTGCTCTCCACCCTCCCTTCCTCTCTCCTCTCCCCCCCCCCCACTCACCCACCATCCCCTCTCCCCCCCCTCTCTCCATCCTTTCATCTCTCCCCCCCCCCACCCTCTCTCCTCCCCAACCCCTCTCTCTTTCTCTCTCCCCCTTCTCCGAGGGCCCTGTAGGGAGAAGCCAGCACACAGATGCGTGTGCATTAAATGCGCATCACGCCCTAACAAGAAACGGCTCCCGTGCGCCGGACAGATTGATATTGACAACCAATTATCCAGCCTGTCAGCCAGCAGAATGGGATGTTTCCAGCATGGGGTTGGGACTAGGCCCCCTGCATCAGCCACACAGGAGCAGACATGTCTGCCGTGTGAAGGACCCTCTCCTGGCTCACAACTCTGATGAGCTGTTGCTGGTGTGTGTGTGTGTGTGTGTGTGTGTGTTTTTTGGAGGGAGGGGTTGTATGTGTGTGTATGTGTCTGGGGGGTTGCTTGTGTGCGTGCGTGTGTTTTCATCTGTGTAATGGTGTGTGTGTTGGTGTTTGAGGGGGTGTTTGTGAGTGCGTGCGTTTAGGTGTGTGTCACAGCCTCTCGCCACGGTAACCAGGACATCCGTACGCGAGGAGACCCTGTGATACCCTCCGATACCTCCCAATCTGGAACGGAGTGAAAGCAACAACAGGAAGGCAGGCAGCGTTGGACTGACACCACACCTCGGTTCTCTAGCTTCAGGAAACTCACCAACTGTCACTTCTGTTAGTAGGGGTGTTCATTCAAAGAGGAGTTACGCATGTGTGTGGTAGCTGCTGGTAACGATGATTGAACCTTTCTTACTCTATACATCCATAGATTTCCCATCCTGGTGTCAGGCTCCTGCAGCACTGCCAGAACAGACTGACAGTTGGAAGAAATAAATATTCCCTTGAAGAGCAGTATTACCTCGATCCCGGGTTACCAAGATGGACTCTTTATAACACTGATGAATGGAATCAACGTGGCTTAGCTATTTTATCCCAAACTGTAGGTATGAAATGAAATGTCCACGGTGCAATTATCATAATATAATAAAAAGAATATGGTTGCCTTGAGGGTTTGGGATGAAAAGGGATGAATGAAAAAGGTAAATGGAGGTACTGGAGGAAGCGAGTCGCGGGCGGGGGAGAGGAGAGGGGAGGAGAGGAAAACTGAGAAACAGAGACAGAGGGCGAGAGAGAGAGGGCGAGTCAGAGAGAGAGAGAGAGAGAGAGAGAGAGAGGAGAGAGAGAGAGAGAGAGAGAGAGAGAGAGAGAGAGAGAGGAAAGAGAGAGAGAGAGAGAGCAGCAAGTGGTGGGTAAGTCATAAAGGGTCGACCCTGGCAGGGATAGAGGTCCATCGATCACCATGACGACCTGGGCGAGGGGGAGATAAGAGCCTGTCAGTCGCTCATCTCATCGTCACCTGGCTCTGCGCAGAGCAAGTCCCCAAAGTCCTTGAGGTGTAACAGGTCTTAACTTGGCATCTGGAAAGTGACAGCACTGCATACTGAGTTCGAAGGAGGTAAGCAAGCTAGCAAGCCAAGAGAAACGGTCAACGGTTACTCTTTTTGAATTGAGATATTTTTCTCCAGGAGTGTATCTTGTATCTTCTCTTAAATAATTGTTTTGTACCATTTGTTTTAAATTCAGAGAGGTGAGGAGAGGAGAGGTGAGGAGAGGAGGGGAGGGGAGGGGAGAGGAGAGGAGGGGAGAGGAGAGGTGAAGTGAGGAGGAGAGGAGAGGAGGGGAGAGGAGAGGAGGGGAGAGGAGGGGTGAAGTGAGGAGGAGAGGGGAGGAGAGGGTGTTGTTCTGCATTAAAGAGGCTGTGAGTCATCATAACACAGTTACTGTAAACCCTCCACCACCAGCCCCACCTCCCCAGGGCCTCATCACTCAAACAGAAACATGACAACACATATTGATTTTTACATAAAAACAAAACAATGGCCATCGATATTCCTGCTGAGTGCTTGCTCTGCTGCTAGAGAGGCTGAACATGTTCCGACTCACTCCAGGCCTGCGCCGACTATCCACAACTCCTCGATGAAGAAAACAGGAAGGCTGCAAAATATTCGATTTCCTTTTGATCGATCGCGACGTAAACGCCCAACTCTGGGCTTTGTTACTTTGGACTGGGTTTAACTTCGGCGCGTTAAGCCATTACTGCAGACAGCGATGCTTGTGCTCGTCTGCAAACCTGCATAACATTTGGGCCGATGACCAAGGTTCGAATTACGGGGGGATTTGGTGGGTTTGACCCCCCTAATTAAGACTTGGACCCCCCCAAAAGAGGTAAAAACAACAGGTCGGGGGGGTTGATACATTCATATATCATTCTTACCTGTAATCGTAATATCACTTTACGCCCTGGAGAAGAAGCTGACCCCCCGATTGTCATTGTATAATTCGCACTCTGTCGATGACGACATGTAATATTATTTTTCATGCCGAAGTGGCTTTTTTTTTCTCCATGGCGACGCTCTCTATGGTTACACTTACGGAGTGCCTGGAGCCAGAGTGGAGGCCGGGGGAGAGCCTCCAGCTCGGTCAGGCGCCGTCGACATCGTTCCAGCTGTGCGTAAAGCTTGTCCAGATGTCGCCATAAATTTCAATTACCTGTTTAATCACATTTACTGACCTGCTCCCCGTCTCCCTCCTCTTCTCCTCTCCACACCCGTCATCCCCCACCCCCCCATCCCCCACCCCCCCACCCCCCCCACCCCCCCACCCCCCCCACCCCCCCACCCAGGGTGGACGGAGCCCCATGCATGCCATATGGTCCAGATGTTGCTAGGTAATCCTGCGTTCGAGTGTGGCCTTTGTCGTGCATCAATAACCTCCAGATTACGGTTTCTATCCGACAGATGGCACACTGGACTGTGTTTGGGGGTGGGGGGGGGGGGGGTGGGGGGTGGGGGGCCATTACATCTATTGACCTTCGTTAATGGAGGGTGGTTGGGGAGGGGAGGGAAGGGGAGAGAGGGAAGGGAATGTGTAATAGAGGGTGGAGATGGGAGGGATGGAGGGGGGAGAAGGGGATGGAAGGAGAGGTGAGGAGAGGAGAGGGGAGGAGAGGAGAGGAGAGGGGGAGAAGAGAGGAGAGGAGGTTGAGGAGGTTGATGAGATGGAAGGAGGAGGCGAGGAGAGGGGGGAGATGGGAAATGAGTTCCAGTATTCAGCAGAGCTTTAGTGGTCGATTAGGAGCCAAGTTCTTTATTCCATACTAGAGACTGTGTGAACACAGACTGGAATGGATAAACATCGATCTGGAAGATGAGGGAGAGGGGGGCGTATCACTGCTTGACATCACACTCACTCACCAACACAACACCTGCAGCCGACTCCTTCATACCATTGTGCCATGAATAAAAACACTAACCCACATGTATATCCACTGACCTTAAGAAGAGTCGTAGAACTGGTTTGTGTGTGTGTGGGAGCGTCTTCACAGGGCTGTGGGGTGGACTGCCTCTACAGTGAGACAAACTGAAGGTGAGCAGGAGTTAAGTCAAGATCATTCACTCTGCAGGTCCCCAGAGTCGCCTCTTAAGCCCGGTGCATGTTAGCTGGTTTTCATTCCCTTTTACCCCCACCCCCTCTCTCTCTCTCTCTCTCTCTCTCCTCTCTCTCTCTCTCTCTCTCTCTCTCTCTCTCTCTCTCTCTCTCTCTCTCTCTCTCACTCACTCACTGTCTTTATCTCTCTCTCTCTCTCCACTCACTGTCTTTATCTCTTTCTTTCTCTCTCTCTCTTTCTTTATCTCTCTCTCACTGTCTTTCTCTCTCTCTCTTTTCTCTCACAGTTTTTCTCTGTATATATATATATAATATATATATCCTCATCTCTCTCTATCTCTCGTTTCCCTGTTGGAATGGACGCAGCACATTCGGTTCACCCCGGCCGTCAGAGCTGGTTGAACGAGTTGTGACAATTCAATCTGTGCCCCGTCTTAATACATGAATTATGGATGAACTCTTGAATGCCCCGAAGATGAGGAGGAAGGAGGGGGGGGAGGGGATTTACGTTACATTGACACAGCCATCTTTATCCTCCAACCCCTTTTTCTCCTCCTCGTACCTCCCGTCCTGTGCCTGGGTCTCTGTAGGGTTGGAGCCAGGCCGGGGAAATCAACCTGATTTGCCCAGGCATCAAAGGGAAGAAGGAAACGTCCGCATCATTATCCCCAAGTGGTGTTCTATTGACTGGGTCTGCCGTGCTAAAACCCATTACCAGTGCTGCTTCTTAGAGGCCGTGTCCCCTGCCCTACACACACACACACACAACTCCCCCCCCCCCCCCCCCCCCCCCGCTCTGATAAGCAATTAGTGAAGCTCGTCTCATCTCAATGGACAGAGCAGAGGCCTGTGGTCAGGTAAACAGCCAGTCTGTGTTTATTGCCGACTCATTCCAACCTGAAACACAGTCATGGTGAACTGAAGCGACGTTGACTTAAAAACAAACAACACAGGCAAGCTGGCACGATCTGGGGGACCCCGTGTACACACACACAGCTACACACAACAAACACACACACAACAAACACACACACAGCTACACACACAGCCAACTCTGTGTTTTTCGGAGATGCTTTGCCCACTTCTTTGGTGTTTACATAATCCCACAGAGTAAGGTTATTAAAGGTAGGCTGACAGTAATGTCATTAAGTCTTTGATATCTACATAATCCCACAGAGCAAGGTCATGAACAGTAAGATTTTTCCAGTGAATTCATATAAGGTTTTGTCCCTTATAAACATGTTGTGTAAGCTAATGAGCCCCTCTGAGAGTTGTTTAGCAACATACATTTACATTACATTTTACATTTAGTCATTTAGCAGACGCTCTTATCCAGAGCGACTTACAGTAAGTACAGGGACATTCCCCCGAGGCAAGTAGGGTGAAGTGCCTTGCCCAAGGACACAACGTCAATCGCACGGCCTGGAATCGAACCGGCAACCTTCTGATTACTAGCACGATTCCCTAACCGCTCAGCCACCTGACTCCCCGGAGTGACTGGGGACTATGCAGTTCAAGGGGGACTTATCAGGGAAGTAACAGGGACACACTAATGCAGGCCTCTTGAACTGCCGCACACTGCATTTGATGCAATATCGATATGAACGTGTTGTGTTTTTTCGATAATGCTCGGTAGGCATAATTTTGGCCTGTGCATCAGGGGAGAGAGAGAACTTGTCAACCACATATGAAATCTCGTTGAAAGGGAACATCAATTAAAGAGGTGGAGCTGAGGGGAAACATCATTCCTCTCATCCCTGCGACCAGGGTGGACGACCCTGAAATGAGATTGGAGAAGACTCTCCATAGAGGAGAACTAACCCACTCGAAGAGACACTCAGAAGCCTTGCTGATTGCACACACATAAACAAACACACACACACACACACACAACATCTGAGTAAACACACACATAAAAACATCCATAGACAATAACACACTGACACAAACACACACCAGCACACAAGGCGCACCAGCAGATGTGTTCTTTGTATCGATGCCTGTTGCTTACAAAGTAGGTTCCACTCTTCCACGGCCGCCTGCCTTTCAGTCTGAAGCTAAATGGAGGCCTTCATTACAAGGTCTGGCCATCGCCTCTGCCACGGCTGCAGACAGGCTGCTGAGTGGATACGCTTGAAATATTACGCGGGTGAATTTTCCTGTAGTTGGGCGCGGGCAGAACCGGAGAGCTGCATGGACTGGAAGTACTTTCAGTCGGGTGTAAAATGCGCCATCTCTCCACGGCTTAGCATTTTAGCAAAATCGTCGGGGTGTGGTTGGCGTGGTGAAAGTACACAGGTGGGGCTTGGAATAGACTAGAATGAATAGAAAATAATGGAATGGGATGGGGGGAGAGACAGAAGAGAGAGAGAGCGAATTTAATGGAGTAATAGTCCTAGCTGTTGAGATACAATATTGGACTAGATTCGACTGTCTCTCTTCCTTAGGTTAGCGTCGCCTTGTGGCCATTTTAAGTAGTCCTATGACATAATTGAGTGGCGACAAGGTCTATTACACCCAAGACGACAGTAAAAATGCTAGCTTCGCGTCTTTAATCAACGACAATGGAGATGATTTAACGAGTAGACGGTACATTTATGAAACAGAAAAACCCAATCTTCCCATTGTGCTGTCTTTGATTTTGTTTAGTTTTACATTTTCATAACCACAAATCGTACCGTAAAACAGTCTCCTTCATTCCTAACAACCTGTTCACAGGAATTCAAGAATGTAGCAACTTTATGAACAGTTCCACTTTACCGGCCTCAAGGGGGTATTAGTATAACTGTAAACGCCTTTGTTCGTGTAAAAATTCAACTGCACAAGATGCTTTTCTCTTTAAAACATTAAATTTTTGTAATTTAAATAATTCTACGATTCAATATTACGCTTTTGTTGAATATGTATTACTACAAGACTAAAAATGCAACCACCCTGTCAAAAACTCCCCTAACCCAGGACAGTGGTTCGCTCCCCCTAGCGGAGTTGCCCGCAGCTCCAACATCGCCTGTTCGTCTCAGACTGAAAGTTGGCTCATCTGGAACGTGGATCTCGCTTTAGACACATAATTTCTCTGATATCCTCTGAAGAGATGAGGCGGAAAGAAAAGAGACTGTTGCAGTTTGCGGGGCTGCTTATCGTTGCTCTTCTGTTCCTGCCCAACGTAGGTTTGTGGTCTTTGTACCGGGATCGGGTGTTTGAGAACTCGCCAGAGATAGTAGATGGACCGGGTGTCATCCCTCAAATAAAGGTAAAAAATCGACTCTGCACGGTCTTTCTGGCTTTCGTTGGTCTTTTACATACACATTTGTGCCTTACCAAGCACCGCTAGCCTATTGTGAGCAGTCCAAAACGTATGTGTTTTGCTGGGTGTCTCGTTTAAAAGAAACAGACTGTGTTATGTGGTTGACCGTTCTTCTGTCACTGTTAGCAAGTGTATTCGCCATATGACTTTCCAGATGGCTAGTCTCTAGTTATGTTAGCGCGCTGTCATTTTATTGCTCGGCAGCAGTATCTAGCGAGGTGTCTAGCTCGCTAACTTCATCGTCAAGCGCAGTCTATGCTCTCACTTAGCAAAATGGACATAACGACGACGTGACTGTTGCAGAATGTGGGAGGTTATAATAGCTACGCCGGTGTGGATATACTGGGCCACGTAGCAAACTCTACGGAACTACTGCAGGCAGCGTTATAACACTGACTTGACATCTGGAAGTTGGCAATATAGGCTACATTTAGTTGGTAAATCGTTGTTGACAACTAGAGCGATTTTTGGATGAACATATAAAGGGATTTTGTATCGCCGGCTGCGAGGTAGTCTAGCTGTTTGCGTGTCGCTTAGACTGCTAGCAAAGAGATTTGTGTCAGCTCCCAGCTTTATTCGGCTCTATTAATGAACACGATGTTGAAGGGGGGGGGGGTGTAACTGTTGCGGCGTCCCTTACTCTACGCGGAAGTCGTGATATTATTGACACAGAATTCCTGCGGACGTTATATTGATTGTTAATTAACGTTCTGTAAACACACACTCGCCCATGTTATCAAGAGTGCTGAGTCGATCACGTTAATACCTCTGGTCAGGTTTGGTAATATTTGTGTCCCTAAGGGGAAAATGAACTCGGACTCACAAGTATGTCACCAACCATTTCTTCAATCCAACATAATTTGAATTCGTACACTTTAGTTTACAATACAGGTGACTAGGTGCAATGGCCCTTGACTAATGTTTCATTCTTGCACACTCATATAATCAGGTCAAGTCTATCAGCCACTAGAGACCGTTGGACTACATAGCTGATAGCTGTGTCTGATAGCATATCACAAAGGCGATTAAAACACTCGGTGATATTCCATATCAACACATCCTCTATTACGTTATGTGCAGTCAGCCATAAACAGTCAATTTGAGACCACAGCAATTAAAACGACACTTAAACAGAGTCTGCTTTCCATAATTAACAGCCTAATAATAGGCACCCAATTAGACAGGCCTCCTGTGTATTGTGTCGATTTGCGAACGCGTTGGCCGACAGGCGAACAGTGACCCCAGGTCAACCCCCCGCAGCTACTGTGCACAGCCTGGTACAAACATCGCTGCCTCACCTGAAGAGATATTCGTCCGTCATCTCGTGAAATCTCACCGTTAAGGTTGAATAAGGACTTTCAGCTTCTGTTTTCCGAATCAAATCCGCTCCCGTGTGGTCTCCAGGGGGTAGGGGGGGGGGGGGGGGGTGACGGGAGAGGAACATGCTGCTGATGTTGAGCCGCGTGAACGATATTTGAGGGCCCCGGTAATCTCCAGCATGTACACGTGCATTAGGTGGTTGGGATTGGAATCGCTTCGGAGGAAACCCAGCGCATTCTGATTGGATTTACCTGCTTGGAAACTGTCTGAGAAGAATACCAATATATAGGGCCTATATATATCTATGTATTTTGTATATTTTTTTAAACATTTACATTTAGTCATTTAGCAGACACTCTTATCCAGAGCAACTTACAGTAAGTAACAGGGACATTCCCCCGAGGCAAGTAGGGTGAAGTGTCTTGCCCAAGGACACAGCGTCAGTTGGCATGGCCGGGAATCGAACTGGCAACCTTCGGATTACGTGCCCGATTCCCTAACCGCTCAGCCACCTGACTCCCTATATACATAAACATACAAGGTTTGAAACAGGGACACGGAGGGACGTTTAGCGACGTGGAAATGAAGGGTTTTGTTTTTAACCATTAAGCTCCAGAGATTAGAAAGATTGGAGGGAGAAAGTCAGACGTTTAAGGAGAACGGAGTCACTCATTAAAGTCTCACACGCCCCACATTATCGCCGGATTGGAGGGAGGGGAACACCTGGGGAGTGTCTGCGATGGAGGGATGAAAGAGGGGTTTGTTCAGAGGTTCACACTTTGTTGTGAAGCGTTTCCTCCTGTCGTTTCGCCAGACAAGGCCAACGTTCAACGCCGATTGGCTCTGGTGAAGACTGAGCGCGTGCAGAAGCCCGCTCTGCATTCCACTCAGGGAGGAAGTCCGTGCAGACTTGCTCCCCTCCTCCTCTAACTCTTCTTCCTCCTCCTCTTCCTCCTCCTCCCTCCCTCTCATCCTGCTCCCCTGCCTCTCCTCCTCCTATTCGCTGTCCTAGTAAACTACGTGTTGGAACTGTCGCCCGTTCCTGTGAGCGATGGATGATCTACTGTAAATTCATCCCATATTTAGAACCCCCCTGGTAAAGAAAAAGCACATTTGCGTTCATTTGACTTGCAGAGCATTCTGACCCCGAGATTACTTTCTGTTCTGCGGCGGCAGAGAAGGGGATTCCTACGTAAACACATTCTTCATTAGTGTGACACCAGCGCCCGGTGTTAGATGCTATGTGGTGGTATTTTATTTTATTTAAGGCTTTAACAAGGCCGCTATTTTTACCTCTCTGCCCAGTTATAATGTCCAGATCTGCCTGTCAGGAGACTCATTAAGACTTGAAGGGTGGAGGGGTGAGCAGAAGAGATTGGGGTGTTGAGGTGAAGAGTTGGAGGGGCGGTAGGTTTGGAGGGTGTGAAGGTGGGAGTTTAGGATGATGGGAGGGTACATTACATTGACATTTAGCAGACGCTCTTATCCAGAGCGACTTACAGTAAGTACAGGGACATTCCCCCCGAGGCAAGTAGGGTGAAGTGTCTTGCCCAAGGACACAACATAATTTTGCACGGCCGGAATCGAACCGGCAACCCTTCTGATTAATAGCCCGATTCCCTAACCGCACAGCCATCTGACCCCCTAGGGTATCAGGGTGTGAAGGTGGGAGTGTGGGAGGGTGGGAGGGCTGGGCTGGGGGTTCTCTGGATGCAGGCGGGATGGTGGGCGACTGAAGTGGTGTTTCCTCAGCCGTGTCTGTTGGTATCTTTGAAGTTTGAGGGTCTTGTTCGGCTCCTCTGAGTCACGCCTTTCCTGGCAGACGAGAGAGAGAGAGAGGTAGAGAGAGAGAGAGAGAGAGAGAACTGGCATTTCAGACTAACACAGCCATGTTCAGACTCACTGATTAAAAACACAACCTTATCTGATCGCTGTCAGTTGTTAAGTTTGTGTGTGTGAGAGAGAGAGAGAGAGAGAGAGAGAGTGTGTGAGAGACAGAAAGAGAGAGTGTGAGACAGAAACGGAGAGAGAGAGAGCTTGATTGGTTTTCTATATACTTAAGACATCTCCCTGGCCTTACAGCAGCAGAGATGGGGAGACAGCCAAGCAGTGCCCCCCCCCCTCACCCCCCCCCCCCCCCCCCCCCCCCCACACACACACACACAACCCCTCCCCATAGACAGCCTAATCCCACTGGAATCGTCGTAAGAGTCAGGCAGGACTGAAAAAAAACCCACAAGGAATAAAGAGCAGAGGAAGATGGTTTTGTGTGTGTCGGCGAGACGGTTCTCACATATTTTGGAGATCACAGGAGAGGGAGGCGCGTGGAGCGGAGCGCTTCTGACGAGGGATTTCAACCCCAGACTGGGCCACACTTCTGAACAGCTGTTTGAAGATTGAGACGCTGTCTTTGTCAGAATTGCTACATTTCGCGCTTCAGCAGAGCAAGGCTTCTGTTCCCTCTGTCTCTCTCTCTCTCGTCTCTCTCTCTCTCTCTCTCTCTCTCTCTCTCTCTCTCTCTCTCTCTCTCTGTGTGTCTGTCTCTCTCTCCCTCTGTCTCTCCCTCTTTAACTGTCGTTCTCTCCCTCTTATTTTAATGCTCTCTCCCTTGTTCTCTCCCGCTTTCACTTGCTCTTTCCCAGTGTCTCTCGCTCTCTGTAAGCTACTAGCTCCGTGGCTCTGCTAGCTGATAGCAGCAGACCCGCTCGACTCTCCCAACTGTCATTACACGCGTTCGTCCGTTAAGAGTTTTCACATCTCCAGACATGGTCCTCGGTGCCGCTGTAGACGGGGTTGGAACCCACATTCATCTCTCTCTCTCTCTCTCTCTCTCTCTCTCTCTCTCTCTCTCTCTCTCTCTCCCTCTCTCTCCCCTCCTCCCTCTCTCCTCCTCCCCTCCTTTTCCCTCTCCTCCAGTGGAGGCTGCAGAGGGGGGACTAACCGCCCATCAGACCCCAGACTGGGGACTCACTGTCTGGTCCTTACCCGGTGCCTCTGGGATGAAGGGATGGGGCGGAGAAGGAGAGAGGGACGGAGGAGAGAGAGAGGGAGGGAGGAATAGGGACGGAGGAGAGAGAGAGGGAGGAAGGGACAGGGAGAGGATACAAGAGTTTCGGAGGGAGGGATGGGGGAGAGAAGGAGAAGAGAGGGAGAGAGAGAGAGAGAGAGAGGAGAGAGAGAGAGAGAGAGAGAGAGAGAGAGAGAGAGAGAGGGTGAAGGGATAGGGAAGAGAAGGAGAGAGAGAGAGAAGGATGGGGATGAGCATGAGAAGGCAAGCAGGTATCATGGGATGGAACATGGAGTGAAATAACGAGTTTAGACAAAAGTTGCCCTACCTGTCTGTGTTCTGCTCCTCTCTCTCTCTCACCAACCGTCTCTGGAGGAGGGGATCCCTCTCTGAATTGCTCCTCCCAAGGTTTCTTCCATTTTTTTTCTCCTGAGAGTTTTTGGGGAGTTTTTCCTTGTCTTCCTTGAGGGTTTAGGTTGGTTGAGGGGCAGTTCTATGGGCATATGTGAAGCCCTCTGTGACATGCTTGCATGTAAAAAGGGCTATAAAAATAAATTTGATTTGATTACCCAGGGCCCTTTTCAAGATAGAGAGAGAGAGACACAGAGAGAGAGAGACACAGAGAGAGAGAGACACAGAGAGAGAGAGACACAGAGAGAGAGAGACAGAGAGAGAGACACGAGAGAGAGACACACAGAGAGAGAGAGACACAGAGAGAGAGATGTGATAGATGGAGGTCTAGTGGATGTATCCCAGCCTGCTTTGCTCCTCTTTAGTCATCACGGTGACTCATCATTGACTGTATGGGATTGACCAGTGATGGTGATTAACTAACCTGCCACCTGCCTGCCTGCCTGTCTGTCTGTCTTCCTGTCTGCCCGCCTGTTTGCCTGCCTGTCTGTCTGTCTGTCTGTCTGGTTGCAGTAGACATCCTGGTATCCGTGTGGATGGAGGATGGGGAGGATTGTGAAGGGCATTAAGCCCAGAGAGATGCTCCTTCCCTGGTGTTACGCAGAGAACATCTGTCCCCACTGTGCATGTCCACAGCCAGGCTGGAGGTCCCTTACCCCCTGGACGAGAGGGAGGGAGGGAGGGAGGGAGGGAGGGGAGGAGAGGGAGGGAGGGGAGGGAGGGAGGGAGGGAGGGAGGGAGGGAGGGAGGGAGGGAGGGAGGGAGGGGGGGGGATGGGATAGAGAGAGGGGGAGGGAGGGAGAGGGGAGGGAGGAGTCTATAACAACACATTTACATTTAGTCATTTAGCAGACGCTCTTATCCAGAGCGACTTACAGTAAGTACAGGGACATTCACCCGAGGCAAGTAGGGTGAAGTGTCTTGCCCAAGGACACAAACGTCAGTTGGCTTGACCGGGGAATCGAATTGGCAACCTTCGGATAACTAGCCCTATTCCCTCACCGCTCAGCCACCTGACTCCCACATGAAGACACACACTGCCTCCCCAGTCCCTGAGGATCTCTCTGTCCCCCCTCACAGCTCCCAGGTCAGCTGGTCAGAGTCAAGCTGCAGGAGGTGGACTGTGTGTTTGCAGGGGGGGGGGGAGGGGCTCTAAGACCCTGAGGGCGACAGGAGATGGGGCGGATTGGCTGGTTGCCAGGTAATAGCCACTGTGGATGTACTGAGAGAGCTGTGACATACTGTACTGTAGACGACTGTCTACAAGTGTGTGTGTGTGTGGGAGGGGTGTGTGCAAACTTCACCATCTCTCTTAATTGTTTTGTTCATTGAGCAGAGAGTTTAGCATTGCGTTTCTGTAAAAAACAGTTTCCCCCGCTTCAAAACCTGAACAGCTTAACTCGCTGTTGTTGAAAGTGTCATTTCCAGCAACAGATTTAAGGAACCAGAATGTTCATCCTTTCTTCTTCTTCTTCTTTGTCTTGCTGAATCGCTAAAAATCTTGATTTTTAATCAAACATCTGCTTACAACAGACAAACAAGCCGTTCAACAAAGACTGCAGATGGAGGGAGAGATGGAGGGAGAGATGGAGGGAGAGATGGAGGGAGAGATGGAGGGAGAGAAGAGAGAGACGGAGGGAGGGACGGAGGGAGAGATGGAGGGAGAGATGGAGGGAGAGAAGGAGAGAGAGACGGAGGGAGGGACGGAGGGAGGGAGGGACGGAGGGAGAGATGGAGGGAGAGACGGAGGGAGAGACGGACGGAGGGAGAGACGGAGGGAGAGACGGAGGGAGAGACGGAGAGAGAGAGACGGAGGGAGGGACGGAGGGAGGGACGGAGGGAGAGACGGAGGGAGAGAAGGAGAGAGAGAAGGAGAGAGAGACGGAGGGAGGGACGGAGGTAGAGACGGAGGGAGAGACGGAGGGAGAGACGGAGAGAGAGACAGCGGTGCACTTCAGGGAGAGAGAAGCAAATCTTAGCAGAGGCTGGAGGTGTGTGTGTGTGGTGTTGCTGTGTTGATGGGCATGCTGAGAGGAGTGGATCCCTGTGCCCCTCTAGATTGATCTGTCTGGGACCGACAGGCCGACAGACGCGTAATTACATCTCTGGAGAAACTTCAGATGCACTGATCCTATAGACCAGGGAGGGAGAGAGAGAGGGAGAGAGAGTGCTCATCAGACCTGGTCTCTCTTTCCAGTAGGTGCTATGGTAACGGCAGTATTGACCCAAGGCACTCTGCGGCTTGTCTTCCTAGAGAGAGCGAGAGAGAGAGGAGGTCCAGCTTCTGCCCCCCCCCCCTCCATGTATTAGCCCCTCCCTCTTTTCCGAAAGAAGACGACCCCAGAACCTCCTCCCAGATCCCTCTCTGGGACAACATCTCATCCTGGTCCATACCTCCCTCCTCTCTCTCTCTCTCTCTCTCTCTCTCTTACTCTCTCTCTCTCTCTCTCTCTTACTCTCTCTCTCTCTCTCTCTCTCTCTCTCTCTCAATGTCTGTCTGCCTCTCTCTCACACACACACAGGAAAGGTGGACCGCTGAAAGTTCCACTCTTGTGTCTTGATCGACACAGAGAGAAGCACTTGGAGCAAGGCTGTGTGTGTGACAGTGTGTCTTTCACGCACACGCACACACACGTAACCTTCCGTGCTGTGTTGCTGATGTAAGACAGCCGGCTTGTGATTCCGGGAAGAGATGATTATTTGTGCTCAACTTCCAGCGTCCACTGTTAGGTCCACTGTGTTTTATTGGCCTGTTAAGATGTATATAACTACTGCCAAAGCAAATGGCAAACATCTCTCTTTCTCTGTTTCTCTCTCACTCACTAACATATGCACAATAACACTAACACTCTTACTAATACACACACACACTCACAAACACACACACTCATGCGCGCACACAGTCTAACACACACACACATTTAGGGTGGGGTCAGATGGCTGAGCGGTGAGGGAATCGGGCTAGTAATCTGAAGGTTTCCAGTTCAATTCCCGGCCCTGCCAAATTACGTTGTGTCATTGGGCAAGGCACTTCACCCTACTTGCCTCGGGGGGAATGTCCCTGTACTTACTGTAAGTCTCTCTGGATAAGAGCGTCTGCTAAATGACCAAATCATATAAATGTAAATGTAAAGCAAATGAGTTGAGACTGCTAGCCCAGGGTTGTGTGCAGGGTGGACATACAGACAGCCTCGGTCAGGCCTCTACCTCCAAGCAGCACAGCATCTGATCAAGGACCCGCCACAACTAGGCCAACCGAAACCAGCGAACACTGTGTGAGTGATTGGGTGTGTTCTGTGTGACCTGGAAGGGACCACAGAGCTGTAATCTGGGTGCGTGGGAGATTAGGGCGGGTTGAGGTTAGATTGCCAGCACTCAGGCACGGCTTCATCTGCTAATCCATACATTTACACACTCGCACACTTGCACACGCACACTCACACGGACTTTTGACATCGAGAGAGAGACAACGAGAGAGAGAGAGAGAGAGAGAGAGAGGGGGGGGGGGAGAGGGAGAGGGAGAGGGAGAGAGAGAGAGAGAGAGACTGCCTGTTCATCTCTGTGTTGTTTTAGCCTCCGGTCCTCAAATGTTATTTGTTGCTTGTTGCAAATTACATACCTCCCCTTCTAGTCTGTTCTCTCATCACAGTGCGTGGGCACACACACACACACACACATATATATATATATATGTATACACACGCACACACACACATGCACACACACACACTCAGACCCACGTCGCCACACACATTACACAAGCACACAATTAGCTACTCGTAGCCGTCAAATGGGAATCCATTAGCAGGGTACATTAAGGTTGATTAGGGAACACTCTTCCAGGTGAAATAGCTCTCGCGTCTGCTTTCAGACCTGTTTGTCTCTGATTGGCCGTGCCTCACTTAAAACACATAGCGGGCTCTCGGCGAATGAGTTGACAGCAGCCCACCGGGGCGCTTCTGAGCGCGTGCGAAGCGACAGCCAGCTATTAGTCTGTTTGTGGTGTGCGCTGAATGCTGATTGGGCGGAACGGAGACTGACGAGATGTGAGGAAAAGCGACGACTCGGGCCTGTCATCCCCCTGAAGGTGGAGTGTGTGTGTGTAACAGTGTGTGTGTGTAACTGTGTGTGTGTGTACAGTGTGTGTGTGTGTGGTGTGTGTGTGAGTGTAACAGTGTGTGTGTGAACAGTTGTGTGTGTGTGTTGTGGGTTCAGAGGTTCCGTTAAGCGAAGTGGTCCGATAATGGGAGAAGGCAGAGGGGTCAGTCTGGTAATGGGATACACACACACACGCACACACACACATCCTCTCTCCAGTACCTAGGTAGTTAGTAGTGTAAGATTCTGTCAGACATCATTATCTCTCCACAGCACGGCCTGTTCGTACACACACACATCTGATGAGATGGTATTGCGGTTTATAGGCGCTGAATCTGATTTCTTTTGTGACAGCTCGTTTGGAAAAGTACTAGAACGGCAGTTTCAGAGTTCAGTGTGAGATGAGAGATCTGGAGCATTCTGTCAGACGGCTGAAAAATCTGTTCTTTCTCTGTCAAGTATCTCTCCTCCTCTCATCTCTGTATGTCCCCCTCCCGCTCCTTCTCTCTCCCCCGCCTCTCTCTGTCACTTCCCCTTATCCACCTCCACACTCTCTCCCCCCCCTCTCTCCCCTCTCTCTCCCCCCTCTCTCTCTCCCCCCTCTCTCCCTCTCTCTCTTCCCTCTCTGCCTCTCTCTCTTTTCCTCTCCCCCCCTTTCTCTCTCCCTCTCTTTCCCTCTCTCTCCCTCTCTCTCCCTCCCCCTCTCTCCCTCTCTCTCTTCCCCTCTCTCTCCCTCTCTCTCCCCCTTTCTCTCCTCTCTCTCCCTCCCTCCTCCTCCTCTCTGTGTACTTATCTGTGTGTGTGTGTGTGTGTGTGTTCAGTCACAGAAGACCTTGCTGTTGTGTGCTAACCTCTAGCCAGTGTGTTTATCGTTGCTAGGGTCAACTCAGCCCTATGTGGGTTGATGCATCAGTAGTTTGATACATGGCCTCCATTAAGTTTACAATATGTTGTGTGTGTCTCTGTGTGTGTGTGTGTGTGTGTGTGTGTGTGTGTGTGTGTCTCTGTGTGTGTGTGTGTGTGTGTGTGTGTGTGTGTGCGTGCACCTTGTCATACCGCAAGGTGATTGACTCTGCACCTGCCCCCTCAAACACACACACGTCCACACACTGTTTTTGCCCTCTACTACAATATTCTACTTTCCTGAAAGAGATTCTTCTGGTATCTTCAGCTTGTCTGTCTCCGTTTTTGCCACTTCTCTCAGTCTCTCTCTCTTTCTCTCTCTCTCTCTCTCTCTCTCTCTCTCTCTCTCTCTCTCTCTCTCTCTCTCTTTCTCTCTCTCTCTCTCTCTCTCTCTCCACTCTCTCTCTCCCTCTTTCTATCTTTCTCTCTCCCTATCCTCCTTTCTCACGTTCTCCCTCTCTCTCTTCTCTTTCTCTCCCTCTTTCTATCTCTCTGTCATATCAGTTAACGCCTAGATTAATTATTCATAGAATTCTGTGCAATTAGATGTGCCATTTGCAGGAACAATGTTGACTCTAATTGCATCTTCCATTGAGCTAATTATTTGTCTATTGTGTTGGAATCTTTTCATTCCTGATGTATGTTCTCATCGTGTTACCTCAGCCACACACTCCGTGTCCTCCCTGCCTTTGTGCTCAGGGGAGGAAATATGTGTGTGTATGAATGTACTTACTCGTGTGTGTGCGCATGTCTGTGTGTGTTGTGCACAGTATGTGTGTGTGTACAGTATGTGTGTGTGTGTGTGTGTACAGCGTGTGTGTGTGTGTGTGTACAGTGTGTGTGTACAGTGTGTGTGTGTGTGTACAGCGTGTGTGTACAGTGTGCGTGTGTGTGTGTACAGTGTGTGTGTGTGTGTGTGTATACAGTGTGTGTGTGTGTGTGTGTACAGTATGTGTGTGTGTGTGTGTGTACAGCGTGTGTGTGTGTGTGTGTACAGTGTGTGTGTACAGTGTGTGTGGTGTGTGTACAGCGTGTGTGTACAGTGTGCGTGTGTGTGTGTACAGTGTGTGTGTGTGTGTGTGTATACAGTGTGTGTGTGTGTGTACAGCGTGTGTGTGTGTGTACAGCGTGTGTGTGTGTGTACAGCGTGTGTGTGTGGTGAGCTTCCCCCACACTGTGTGGAGCATGTGGTGAAGGTGTTATACTGTGAATGTCTGCGGCTGTTAGCATCCCAGCTCCCGTCATTCAGTCTGAGAGATTCTAAATCTCACACACACACACACACACACTCATACATACATGCACACAGGGAGTTCCTCAGAAGTCCCAGACTAACCCAGGGGAAAGGTTCATCTGTTCAGCATTCTAATTAGAACATTAAGACATTATTATGTGTGTGTGTGTGCTTCAGGGAGTAAACAGGTTGGCCCCGGTGGATCGAGATGGAGTGCGGAGGAAAGATTGGCACGACTACGAAGCAATCAAAAGAGACGCAGCTCGCTCTGGTAGGCCCAGCCCACAGGAAGTCCCACCCACCCACTTCCTCCCCTCACATCCTGAGGTTCCAGAGCATGACCATGCAACAAGAGACGAGAAATGTGCAACGAAAATGAATTAAGTTTGAAATAACCCTCATTAGATGCAAACCATGCTCTAGTAATTTGTGTAGCAACACTGCAGGGAAATCATAAAAAGATTTTGTTTTAGGAAAAAGAAAATATATATAAATTGTATGATTTTATTTTGGAACAGGACTGATTATAGGACTAAACTTTGCTTTGATTGAACCCATTTTTCCTTCAGTAAAAATAGAGGGCGGCGTGTCTTTCCTAGTAGCAGAAAGAATCGATTCTCAGAATGAAGTTCTGGATATAATTAGCCAGACAAACACGGGCGCTGCAGAACAGCATTCTCTCAGCCCAAGGCGGTTCATGTTTATGGGGACATAATATATATTTTTTCTAAACTGTATGAGAGAGATTATAAACCAGAAAATTGCCTATTAAAGCCATGGTTGGGACTCTGCCTGTGTATATTTGTGTGTGTGTGAGTGTGTGCACTCATGTTTGGGTATATGGATGTGTTGACACAGACCTGTGTGTGTGTGTGTGTGTGTAGGGAACGGGGAGCAGGGCAAGGCGTTCCCTCTGACAGACGCTGACCGCGTGGACCATGCGTATAGAGAGAACGGCTTCAACATCTACGTCAGTGACAGGATCTCCCTCAACAGGTCCCTGGCAGATATACGCCACCCCAAGTGAGTGTGAGAGTCTGTGGGTCTGGTCTGGTCAGAGCCCCACAGGTCTCTCTATGTCTCTCTCTCTATGTCTCTCTCTCTATGTCTCTCGCTCTCTCTCTCTGTCTCTCTCTCTCTGTCTCTCTCTCTCTCTGTTGTCTCTGTCTCTCTCTCCCTCTCCTTGATGGAGGAGAGCAGAGGGCAGGGTCTTGTCTCTGACACCTGTCGCAAACACGTCGGCTCCTCGTCACTTGGCCCAATCACACGGGAACACCTGCGACTACACAGCCAACCACACGGGAACACCTGCGACCACACAGCCAATCACTGGCCCCGTTTGGCCCTGGGGCCCGGCACCGCCTGCTGACAGGCAGGTTGTCATGGCGAGGGGCCGGACTGATATCAGATCTTGACACTTTCAATTTGGCCCCATTGTCGCGGCGACAGGGCTCCTGGGGGAGGTGGTAAGAAGAACACTGAATGCTGGGTCTCTCTCTCTCTCTCTCTCTCTCTCTCTGTCTCTCTCCCTCTCTCTCACTCTCTCGCTGTCTGACTCTCTCTCTCTCTCTTTCTGTCCCCATCTCTGTCCCTCTCCCTCTCTCTTTCTCCTTCTTTCATTGTCTCTCTCTTCCAGACCCCCCCTTCCCCTTTCTCGGTTCTAAACGAGATTCGTGGAGCTCTGCTTCTGCCCAGCCTGTATGTCCCCCCAGGTCCTAAGTGACCTAGCATTACCTCCTTCTGTGAGGAGTCATCCAGACCCAGTCTGGATCAGTCCCTGACTCATCCAGTACTAGACTCATCCGGTACCAGTCCTATCCGGAACCACACTCTGCACGTGTGGGGGCCTGATAACAGTGTGTGTGTGTGTGTGTGTCTGTGCACGTGTGTGTGTGCGCGCGCACGTGAGTGTGTGTCCAGGAATACCAAGTGATGGTCGTCAGGCCAGGTCTCAAGGAGTGACAGCTCTTTGGCCAAAATCCCTCAGGTTTGCATGTCTAATCAGCACACACGCGCGCGCACACACACACGCATACACGCAGGATTGGGTAACGACCGACCAGTCAGAGAGCGGGAAGTGATCCCTGTCCTATCAGCCGGGAGCAGATCAGTCATGTGTTCTGCTTGTGTCTGTTGTTGGAGTGAACGCTCAGGTTGAGATAGTAAACATGAGGTGTGTGTTCCACCAGCGTAGTGAAACCAGCTGACGTGACCAGCTTTGAGCGCCGTGCTAATTAGCAGGCCTGGAAGCATGGGGCGGAATAATCCGGCAACACATACTAGTACTTCTACTGTCTCAGGCTAAACACTTCCACCTGTGTGTGTGTGTGTTTGCAGTCTCTATAAACCTGTTGCTATGTTCGCTCTCAACAATCATTTGGTGTGTGTGCGTCCTGTGTGTGTGTGTGCGTCCTGTGTGTGTGTGTGTGTGTGTGTGTACGTAGCTGCAAACAGAAGCTGTACTCGGAGCAGCTCCCCAACACCAGCATCATCATCCCGTTCCACAACGAGGGCTGGTCGTCTCTGCTGAGGACCGTGCACAGCGTGCTCAAACCGTTCCCCCCCCGAGCTCATCGCCGAGGTCATCCTGGTGGACGACTTCAGCGATAAAGGTACACACACACACGCGGGGGGGGGTGGGGGCGGTGGGTGGGGAGGTGAGGGGGGGTGTTGAGTCTCCTGGTTTTCGATATCCTGTGTGATGTGTAATTTCCTCGCTCAGATTTTCGCCCCGGAATATTAAATAATTCACCATGGCTAGAGTTTAGGAATATTAATCTAATCTTTGTTGCAGTAAAGTGGGACATCTTCATCTTGGTGTGTGTGCGTGTGTGTGTGCTTCAGTACTAAAGAACAGTGGAGCCATAGGTCCTTTCCTGTCAAACTTTTAAAGGGTAGGATTATCACTGTGCAAAGACCTCCTCAACAGACACACCACACGCACATATACACACACATTTATACACACACACATACCGTATATATACACACTCAAATCAAATCAAAATGTATTTGTATAGCCCTTTTTACAAGCCATGTCCCAGAGGGCTTCACATACGCCCATTTACAGAGTGTACACATGAGTGTGTACACATTCAAGCCTCATGTAAACACACACACTCAGGCATGCACACTCACACGTACACACGTACACACACACTCAGACATGCACACTCACACGTCCACACATACACACACACTTATGTATGCACACAGGCTGAGTCAAACACGCGCACAAATATTTATGCGCACACACACACAAACACACTGCCGCACACACACACACATGCACACACACTGCCGCACACACACACACATGCACACACACTGCCGCACACTCACACACATGCACACACACACACATGCACACACACACACATGCACACACACTGCTCCGCACACTCACACACATGCACACACACACACATGCACACGACACACACATGCACACACACTGCCGCACACTCACACACATGCACACACACACACATGCACACACACTGCCGCACACACACACACATGCACACACACTGCCGCACACACACACACACACAAACACACTGCCGCACACACACACACATGCACACACACTGCCGCACACACACACACATGCACACACACACACACACATGCACACACACTGCCGCACACACACACACATGCACACACACTGCCGCACACACACACTGCTGCAGTACTGACAGAGGAGGCATGTTCCATCTCTGTTCATATTCAATCCCCCTGCCTCCAAGCAGCTAGGTCTGCTAATGCTAATATCCTGTGATTAATGATATTCCAGTCAGCACAGTTACCCCCCCCCCCCCCCCCCCCCTCCCCCGTACGTTGCTTTGGAGAAAAGGATTTGTTACACGTCGAGTTCTTCTTTTAACTGACGGGGCGTCCAGTGCGGTTCTGTCTCCTTCTTAGACTTAGTGACTCATGATATCGTGGGTTTAGGAGGTGTGGTCTGCAGAAGCCAGGGGTTCATGAATAAAGGATTCAGACTAGTTTTTAGTTGTTTTTTTTTATCCACCCCGTTTTTTTTTTTTTTTTTTTCATTTTTTCTTTCATTTCTTTTTTTCATGACGCTTTTTATTCACTATTTTTTTCACTTTTTTTTTTTTTTTGGGGGGGGGTCCGGAATGTTCCGTAAACATGGACGCAGAGCAGACATGATTAATACTCTGCATCAGTCACTCGACTTTTTCTCTTTTGTTATCTCGAGAGGGAGAGAAGGAGAAAGAGGGCTCTCTCGTGCACTCTCATTTATTTCTGTGTCTGTCTCTCTTTCCCTCCCCCTCTCCCCCTGGGTTGCCAGGTTTGTTCTGTGGTCAGTTTCTTTGTTGTTGTTTTTCGGTGAAAAAGGTTCAGAAAGCAACCGCATTAAAGGACCCTGCGCTTGGATTCAATTCCATGTAAGCCAGCCAGCTGCACAGCCAGCCAGGCAGATAGTTCATTAATTTGTACGTTTGACAGACCGCCAGATAGTCAGCCGGCCATCTAGGCAGCCCATCCAGGCAACCAGTTATCTAGCCAGTCAGCCAGACAGTCAGCTCGCCAGTTTATCCAGTCAGACAGTCAGTCTGTCTGCCAGGGTTTGCTCTGGGTTGGTCAGAGAACAACAGGAAGTTGGGCTCCCTGTCTCAGGCCATACAGGAAGTCATCGGAAAGGTTCTGAAGGGCCTTTCAGAATGAGGAAGTGATGGGAGGGTGACATGGCATTTTAGGAAGTGGATTTTTAGGAAGTGAAGTTTCTGGGGTTGTCTGGCTGTTGTGAGCTTCGGTCCAAGTCAGTCTGCCTCTCTCTCTTTCTCCTCTTTCTCTCCCTCTCTCTCCCTCTCTCACACACTCTTTCTCACACACTCTCACACACTCTTTCTCTCACACACTTTGTTTCTCTCTCTCAATACTCTCTCTCTCTCTCTCTCCCTCTCTCTCTCTCTCTCTCTGAGAGGATTGTATTGTATTAGGTGTGTGTTGGTATTAGGTGTGTGTTAAACAACAGCCCAGCTAGGTGCCTCCATCACAGTCTGTGGCAGCGTGTGACAGTGCCATTTGTCTCCGCGGCAACCGCCGCGCTGCGCCAACCCGGGCGCCTTGATGAAGCCTGTCATTGGTGGATTGATCGTCCAATAACGTGCTCACACTCTGGCCCTTACGGGATCAATTGAATGGACGGGTGTGATGCATTACCACCCCCCCTCCCTCCCTTTTCCTCTCCTCCCTCCCCCCCTCCCTCCCTCCTCCCTCCCTCCCTCCCTCCCCCATCCCTCCCTCAGTTTATCACCCGCACCAATCTCAGCGCTTTGTCATCGAAGTTGATTTCTTTTCTTCCGCTTTTCTATTTGTCCTCTCTTTCGTCGCTCTCTCGTTTTCTCAGCCTGTTGTTGTTCATATAGAGACCTGAGATGTCAACTCCGATTACCTGATACACCTCGGAAACACCTGGTTGACACGCACGCACGCACACACACTCTTGCCTGGCCCCCCAGCCTCCCCAGTGACCCCGAGGGGGGGCGTGGTGCTGGTGTTGTGGTCGTCCTCTCAGTGGGAGGAGGCTGCCTCAGGCCCGTTCTAGACAACGCTTCGCCATATGGGGGGGTTGTTTCCATGGAGACGTCCGCTCTGGCAACCCTGCCGCCCTGCCCGTGTCCTCATCCGTCATGGAAACCGCTGTCCCTCCCTCCCTCCCCTCCCTCCCTCCCTCCCCTCCCTCCCTCCCCTCCTCCCTCCCTCCGTCTCCCTCCCTCCCCTCCCTCCCTTCCCTCCCTCCGTCTCCCTCCCTCCTCCCTCCCTCCCTCCGTCTCCCTCCCTCCGTCTCCCTCCCTCCCCTCCTCCCTCCCTCCCTCCGTCTCCCTCCTTCCCCTCCTCCCTCCCTCCCTCCCTCCCTCCCTCCGTCTCCCTCCCTCCTCCCTCCCTCCGTCTCCCTCCCTCCCTCCGTCTCCCTCCCTCCCTCTCTCCAGAGACGTGACTGTGGTCTGATCGGCTGAACCTCCATCCCCTCACTTGTCTCCCCAACCCCACCCCCCTGCCTTTAATCATCATTAATGGAGAGAGGGAATTAGACGCTGTTTTTATGATGTTCATTTTCCGGAGAGTGGAGGAGGGGAGAGGAGATGAGGGAGATGAGGAGGGAAGAGAGGAAAGGGAGACGGAGCGAGGCGAGGAGAGGATTGTAGAGCGGTAGAAGATTAAAGGAAAGATTTTCAGGACAGAATGTGTGAGGTGAGGGGAACCAGGAGGAGAGACAGAATCTAAGAACCCGACATAGAAGGAAGAGGGATGATGGACAGACAGAGAGAGAAGACTAGTTAGGAGAGGGAAAGAGAGAGGAGAGGAGATGATGGACAGAACAAGAGGTAGAAAAAGAGAAGATAGATAATTGGCACTGCCACTCCATGCTGAGGGCAAAAAACAGGGCGTCCTGAAAATTAAACAGGAAGGTGATGTGGTGACGTGTAACATACATGCACACACACACACACTCTGAGTATGATCACAGCATTGGTGGGGTGGATAGCCTGCCCCGGTTGTTGACCAGTAATCTCAGGTCAGCCTTAATTAACAAACATACACACACGCAATATACACACTCAAGCAAAAACACACACACAGAGACACACACACACACCCCTACGACTTCACGGACATACAGACCAAAACGCTCACACACACGACCTTATTCATGCCTGCTTTAAGTTGCATCACTTCATTCATGGAGGGAGGGAGGGAGAGAGAGAGAGAGAGAGAGAGAGAGAGAGAGAGAGAGAGAGAGGGAGAGAGGGAGAGAGAGAGAGAGGAGAGAGAGAGAGAGAGAGAGAGGGAGAGAGGGAGGGAGGGAGAGAGGGAGGGAGGGAGAGAGGGAAGGAGGGAGGGAGAATGAGAAGCTCATTCTTCATTAATCCATAATTGAATTGTGTGGATTGTGCGGGACAGACGGTCCAGCCCACACACAGCAGGGGGGAGCCCCCCAACCCTCACCTCTACAGGTGGCCTGGGGGGCTGGGGGGGGGGGGCTGGTTCTCAAGGTCATCTGGACCATTATGCATCGCCTTAGCTCAGAATATTCCTTTTCAAATGAGCATAGCTGACTTTAAAAATCTCCTCCTCCTCCCCTCTCTTTCCTCTCCCCTTCGGGGACGGGCGGCGGTGATGAGGGCAGGAAGGTCTCACTCAGACACACACCAGTTAGACCCCGCCAGCTGGGCGCCCTCGCTGGCCAGGGCCCCCCTCTGTGGAGCTCAGGCCAGGATCAGCTCAGATTGAGCTCAGTTGCTCCCGAAGACTCTGGAGTGTGAGCGCTCTGCTTCCTGGAGAGCGGGTGTCTTTGTGATCGCTCCACTAATAGACACTTGTGCTCTGGTAGGAAGTGACATCCGTATTTGACTGACTGGGTTCATGTGCCGGCAGGAAGTTTGTTTGGTGTGTGGGTATCGCCGCACCGCCGGGAATGAGTCAGGCTTTTTGTCTGAGACGATGGATCTTATTTCTTTATCTCTCTCTCTCTCTCTGTTTCTCCCCCTCTCTCTCCCGAACTCGTCTGCTTTGTGTTTGTAAAGGGAGCTGTTTCTCAGGGCCAAAGGGCCCAGAGTAAATGTTCACGCGCGCACGCCATCTGTAGTCCACGGCAACGAGGCCGCCAGCTCGTTTCTGCTAAAAGCTGGCTTGTTTTGTTTTCGCCCTCTCTTACCCCGCCCTCTCTATTTCCCTTTCTCCTCTCTCCCTTTTTGTTTTCTCTCTCTCTCTCTCTCTCTCTCTCTCTCTCTCTCTCTCTCTCTCTCTCTCTCTCTCTCTCTCTCTCTCTCTCTCTCTCTCTCTCTCTCTCTCTCTCTCTCTCTCTCTCTCTCTCTCCTCTTCTTCTCTCTCTCCCTCTCTCTTCCCCCTCTTTGTCTCTTTAATTTGAGTTTATTTTGGGGCCGTTGAAGCTCCCTGTGGAGGCAGGCCTCATTAGCATCTGTAATGGTAGAAATAACTGTCGAGGCGTCGACTCGGCCTAATGGGGTTATTGTTATCATCCTCCTAACTCACCAGAACACACCCGGATAGAGAGGGGAGAGAGGGAGGGGAGAGAGGGAGGGATGATGAAGGGAGCGCCAGGAGGATCGCGGAAGAGGGATGGAGGGGGAGACAGATGGAGGGGAGAGAGAGAGATTGAGGGAGAGAGAGGGATGGATGGATGGATGGAGGGTAAGAGATGGAGGGAGGGAGGGATGGGGGGAGGGGATTGGGGGAGAGGGAGAGGAAGAAGAGAAGGAGGGGAAGCTAGGAGGATTGCGTGAAAGAAATAGAAGGAGAGGGTGGTGGAAGGAAGAGGCGGTTGGAGAAAGACAATCAGGCGGAGAGTGAGGGAGAGAGAGGGTGAGGGGATGGGGGGTAGAGGGGGAGGGAGGGAGAGTGAGTGAGGGAGAGAGAGAGAGCGTGGGGGGGTAAGAGGGGGAGGGAGGGAGAGAGAGGGTGAGGGGATGGGGGGTAGAGGGAGGGAGAGAGAGGGTGAGGGGATGGGGGGTAGAGGGGGAGGGAGGGAGAGTGAGTGAGGGAGAGAGAGAGAGTGTGGGGGGGTAGAGGGGGGACTGCTATTATATTTTAATAGCCTTACCCTAAAGAGCACAAGGCCCTTTTCCTGCTGTTCACCTAATGGAAGAAGCACTTCAACCACAAAATATATACCAGACCAGATAGTACAGACCAGATAGTACAGACCAGATAGTACAGACCAGATAGTACAGACCAGTAGTACAGACCAGATAGTACAGACCAGATAGTACAGACCAGATCGATCTTGGATGCTTTACACTTCATCAAAGCCAATTTGCTTCCTTCAGCTGTAATTTTCTCTATCTTTCTCTCTCTCTCTCTCCCTGTCTCTCTCTCCAGTCTCCCTCACTCTTTCCCTCTCAATCTCTCCCTCCGTCCATCTCTTGCTCTCTCCTTCCCTCTCTCCCTCCTTTTCTCCCTCCCTTTCTCTCCATCTGACTCCACATCTGACTCTCTGTGTCTGAACCTTCTCCCCAACGCTCTCCTCCGCTCTCCCCTCTCATCCATATTTCATGAGACACCGGGTTTTTTTTCTTAATTTTTTTTCTGTTTGGAGGGAGAAATTATATTTAGAGAAACAAACAAACAGCAGGGAGCTCTGATTGTCCCCGATGGTTTGAACTCCGGAGTGTCAGAGGGTTCCAGAACTTTCTTCTTCCTTCTCTTTTCTTTGTCTCTCCTTTCCCTCTCTCCTTCTCTCTCTTTCGCTCCTCTCTCTCTCTCTCTGTCCCTCATCCGTCTTGTCTTGTTACGCTTGTGAGGAATGTCTGTCTGTCTGTCAGCCTGTCTGTCTGTCTGTCAGCCTGTCTGTCTGTCTGTCAGCCTGTCTGTCTGTCTGTCAGCCTGTCTGTCTGTCAGCCTGTCTGTCTGTCAGCCTGTCTGTCTGTCTGTCAGCCTGTCTGTCTGTCTTTCAGCCTGTCTGTCTGTCAGCCTGTCTGTCTGTCTCTCAGCCTGTCTGTCTGTCTCTCAGCCTGTCTGTCTGTCTGCTGTTAGTATCCTCCCTCAGTTTTCCTCTGGTAGACAGCCAACAGGGCGTCCTGAAAAACATTTCCCTGCCTTCCCTGTCTGGGAGAGGAAATGAGGACATAGTCGGCCTCGTTGTCTTGGCTACCTCCCAAAGCCGCCCTCAGACTAAACAGCTCTCCTCATCACTGCAGAACACCCCCAAAACATTCTGAATGAGTAATTAAACCCTCCGACGATCAAGTTTATTCATCTTCGCAAAGTTCAAGGCTGAAGTTTATGGGTTTTCATTAGAAAGAGATCGATTTAATTAAAAACTTTTTTTTTTTATTGTGTTTGTCTACCAAGGGCAGCAGAATTCCGTTCACACGGAGATATGAATCAACACGAGGATTTGCTGCTGTTCCTGTTGTTGACAATGGTAATAATGTTGTGGTTGTTTACATTCAATTAGCCCTGACGTTTAGCCAAACATGACGGTGTTCTGCCTACAATCGAAACAAAACAAAAAAAATATTTTATCAAACTATTTATCAGTTGTGGCACGTGACCCCGGCGGTCGATGATGTCACAGCCCCAATCATCTCGTGTTCCAGATTTAATAAAGACTAATGTGTTTGGGTAGCCACCCGTCCTCCATTAGCCCTGATTAATTACCTCCCTTTCAGTCGAACCAGACACGTCTTGCGGGGTAATTTATTCAGGTGAAATTAACCGGTGGTAATTTGCCGGCGGCAACCTCTTTACCTCACCGTTGGTTCTGACAGGCCGTCCTGTCGTCGTTAGGCAACTGTGAGGCCTCGGTGACGATGGCAACCTGAGTGGGAGGGGCTTGCGATTGTCCGAAATCAATCTCCTAATGGGTCAGTTCATAACAGGGAGATTTACAACCTGTCCAGGATGAGGACACAGTATGTGAGTAGCTGAATGACGACAACTGTGTGTGTGTGTGTGTGTGTGCATACCCGTGTGTGTGTGTGCATACCTGTGTGTGTGTGTGTGTGTGTGTGTGTGTGCGTGCGTGTGCGTGTGCATACTTGTGTGTGTGTGTGTGTGTGTGTGTGTGTGCATACCTGTGTGTGTGTGTGCGTGTGCATACCTGTGTGTGTGTGTGTGTGTGCATACCTGTATGTGTGTGTGTACCTCCTACACACGTCACACTCTGTACAGCTCTGTACAGAGCACTCCACTGCGAAGGAAAATGCTAATGTAGACTTGTTGACCTCTAACTGTTAAAGATGGGATTTTTTTTATTACCATATGGTGTGTGTGTGTGACAGAGAGACTGGGCCTCAGGCCTGACTGAAGCTGTGTGGGAGCAGGACAGAGAGAGATAGAGAGAGAGAGATAGAGAGAGAGAGAGAGAGAGAGAGAGAGTATGGGAAGATGGAGATTGTGAAAGAATGGAGGAGAAGTAGTGAAGGAGGGGAGGAGGAAGAACAGGAACTGGAGACCCTCCCCCAGCCCCGCCTTCCTCCCCCAGCCCCGCCTCCCTCCCCTAGCCCCGCCTCCCTCCCCTAGCCCCGCCTCCCTCCCTAGCCCCGCCTCCCTCCCCTAGCCCCACCTCCCTGACATGGCCCTTCCTCTCTCCACCTGGCCCCGCCTCCCTCCCCTTGCTCCGCCTACCTCACCTGGTCCTGGAGGGAGGGGAAAAGAGGAGGAGGCAGGAAGGATGAGGAAGAGAGGAAGAGGAGGATAAGCAGGCCATTTTAGCAGCCATGCCATTGGTGGGGAAGTCTGAAAGGGTCATTGGTTCTTTCGCTCGTTTGAATCCAATCTGTCGATTCTCCTGGGGGGGTAGGCTGGGAGGGGGGGGGGGGGGGGGGGGGGTGAGCTGTGACAGTCCCGTATTTGCAAGGCTCTGCTTCTGCCAGGAGGAGGGGTGGCGGAAGAGAGGATGTTTTATTAGTCATGTCTTTTAGTGTGTGTGTGTGTGTGTCCACAAGTGTG
>NW_027120422.1:0-34235 GCF_038355195.1 Osmerus mordax | reverse complement strand
CCATTAACTCACAATCAGAAGAATGAACACTAATCAGCCTGGTAATGACACTAAAATGTGTCCATTTCTATCTCTCAATTAAATGGATTTATTCATGGCTGCCGTCTGTTCCTAACTGCTTTCATCATCGGCCATCCCACACCCAGTCTTGGGACTTTTAAAGTTATTTTCTTAAAAGTTATTACCTTAATTGAATTTATGGTAATGAGCCAACTATCATTCACAGATGCCTTTGACTGTTGGCATGGCGAGCCAGCAGGCATAAATCTGTAGTTCCTGTCAGAGCAGTCATACTAATGATGACTATTATTATGACTGCCTTTTTTATCAGGAGCTGCATGGCTGTAACTATACTGTAGCTGCATTCGCAATGCATTCTCAGTGATATAGGCTGGCCAACCTGGAGACTGATGGAAATCCATGAACCGTGTGACATGCGATGCAGCTGTAATGATCATATCATGATGAATCCTCATGATAAACGACCTTGTGACCTTGTCAGGCATGCGTGGGCTCTGCGTCCTAACCACAGCGTAGCAGCTGGACTAAACCTGGTCGTTCCTCAGTCATTTCCCACGTCATGCACCGCAGGTGTAAAAGCAGTCGACGCGCCGCAATGGATGTTTACGACAGGTGTCGTATCATGTTTAAGCTCCTGTTGTGAAGGCATGGGAGCACATAGCTCACATAGCTCATAAACCCAAGTTAATAGTGCTGAGGAGCAGGTGAATGTCAATGGTGTGTTGCTCAAGCTGTGTATGAAAGCTGGCTTAGAGAACAGATTGTTATTCCTGTCTCTTCTGGCTTCTCTAACTCTCTCCTTCATCCCTGGTGCACCGAGGTTGAGCCAGGGGATTTGTGCACAATCAGAGCCGTCGAAAGTTAGATATCCCCAGACTTGCAAATTCTCTAATGTAACGTCATCTTTATATCACCCTGTGGTACCAGATGCTCCTGTTTTGTCTTGATCTCTTGTACGTGTGGAGACAACGTTGAAATCCCCATGTTATCGTCATGAACAACGCTGATTCATTCTATATTACCGTTAGTCCTCCCTAGTCATTTCTCATACATACAAACTCATACACACACACCCATACACACACCCCATATACACTCATATAGACACACGCCCATACACACACCCATACACACACACACTGTACACACACACACACACTTATGCAAAAAGCATAGGCAGTGGGAAGTGATTTAATGATTTATGAGGAACCTAAAGTTGGACCAACCAGGAGCAGGAGTTCCTTTCACCATCAGCCCCTTGCAGTGGGTTCACTTCAAGCCCATCCAACTGGTGCCCACCCCCAAGGTACCTCCACCCCCCAACCTGACTCTGGAGCACACGAGAATGATCTCCCCTTGGCATTCCTCATTTAATGGTTGTATGCCTGAGGGTCTATAGGGGCAAAGAGCTCGAAAGTAGCAGGACTTATCGACTACTTTGAGTGTCGGACGGCTGTTTTAAACTTGCTATTTATATCCAGGGTCAATGTCTCCTGACTCCCTCTGTCCCTACCATATCAGTGTGTCCCTCATCGCTCTCCTCCTCTAGATTGGGAATTTGGGCTTGGAGTGTAACAGCTGTGCTCTCTGCTGCAATTCTGGGTAAAGCATGTGCGCTATGCAGGGATGAGCTCGCCCTGCATAGAGTAGGCTGACAGCGAGGAGCTGACTGTTGCTGCTGGTTGCCATGGCAAGCCCGGGTGTGGATTTCACTCATCTGAGACCCAGATCTAGATGGGAGAAGTAGGTTTCCCCCCCCCTCAACTTTGCAACTTTGCTTGTCTTTCTCTCTCTCTCTCTCTCCTCTCTCTCTCTCTCCTCTCTCTCTCTCTGTCTCTCTCTCTGTCTGTTTCTTCCTCACTCACTCGCACTGTACACAGCACTGTGGAGCTAGTTAAAGTTAAGCTTAGGTGACTCCTACATAATATCCTGTAACAGATACACAAGGAAGAAACTATTGGAGCAAGAGGATCACAAGTAAGTGCTGCTCTAATCCACCTGGACCAGAGTGATCCTGAGGTGGAGCCTTGGTATTGATCTGGGGTCACTATTGATTAGAGTGTCAAAGCCTCCAGGGTTAGGAGCAGGTAATCTTTCGACCCCTGAGAGGGGAGAAAGAGAGAGAAGGAGAAAGAGAGAGACAGGCAATGTATCCTATTAAATGTAGGATAATTTATCATGTTTCCCTTAAATGAGAGTTATAGCCTGGCCGAGAGCAAAACCTGTTTGCAAGTACAGAATGAATGGCTGTTATGAAATGAAATGACTAGTGTGTACCCGGGGCGGGGGCTAGGTCTATGACTGGGGATCGGCCTAAGACTGGGGTTAGGCTTGTGCTGGCTCTGCAGTGCTTGCAGGGAGTAAGCCGTCTCTCTCAGATGGGTAACCCTGTTGGCCGGGGGCCTAGACCTCTCCCCTCCTCCTCCCCTGCCCGGCTCCCTCGCCGCCTGCCGTCCTGCGTCTCTCTGATGTGAAATATGGCCCCCGTCCTCCGCATCCCTCTGCAAATCTCCCAGGAACCAGTTGAAAAGACAGTGAAGGTAAACACAATGAAAGCCGCCCATAAACCGTGATGGCTCCCTGGGTGCATGGGGAGTGTCCTGTGAGCAGGCTGGCCTGGAGCCAGCATGTGTGGTTGTTTTGTTCCACTGGAGTTTTCCACCTCCTTTCACCTTCTCCTCCATTGTTCCTATGGCTCGTTTTCCCCCCCCCCCCGGCCTGCCCTGTCCTGGACAGGAAAAAACAGGACACAGTTGGAGCTTCTTTCATCCCTATATGGAACAATGCTGGAGTCCAGAGGTGGTGGTTTCACCAGGGGAAGTCAGACGCAGCTTCCCATTGGTCGCTTGCTCTTCTACCGAGGAACTGTATTCTCTGTATACAGTCTGACGGTCTCTATTTTACACAACCATACACAGGTCCGCCAGTGACTTTTTTTTGGGAGCCAATAACAATTGTCCTCTTTTTCCATTCTCTGGATTCTTCTACATGTTCAAGAGGCCTCGGTTTATTTGGTTTGTGGGGAACAGCACGTCCCAGCACACGTTGTGTGGTGTGTGTCTCTAAGAGATAGCCTCTAGCTGATATCAAGGGCTGGCTGCTGTTCTGGGAGTGATATCAAGCATATGTGGATGGATGTGCCTGCGTGACTGTGTGTTGGCGGCACTTTCATGGCTGTCTGGGTCTTTGAGGCCTTGGGTGAAGTACCACACAAACACACACTCGGAGGATTTCATTTCCACAACACTTCTTGCTCCACTCCCATACATTCTTAACTGATTTCATCAGCTCATCGTGGTTAACAAGTGCTATTCTAAAAGTTCAGATTCCATCACTGTCCTTGTGCTGTCGTCAGTTTAAGGCTGATCCTCCAGCCTGTCTTATCTCCCTACCCCTCCCACTGCTGAACCAAGCACTCACCTGTTAGTATGTACTACGAGTGACACAAGTACTGCCCATAACCCTAACATATACATAACATCTACCATCAATCTATCCATGTTCCATAATGTATTTTATCTTGCATCAGCTACTACGGCAGACATGCTGTCAGCCACTGTCCTCTTGTCCTTTGACTTTTACTCATGCTAACTATCGTGGGTGGTGGAGGAACTATAGTTGTTATCCCATTTATATAAATATAATCTTTTACTCAAAAAACTGAATCTAAAACGTAGTAACATAAATGTCCTGCTCTATCCCATCATGCCCAGTCTCCCAGCCTGCTTCAGTTCAGTGCTGACCCTCCCTCAGAACCCCGGAATGGTTCTTATCCAGCCCGGAGAGTTCTGGACCGACTGTTCTGAACAAATAACCCTCCGTAGCCTGCAGGGATTTCTAGGGGGATGCGGTGTGTCGCTATATCTGCTGGTGTCTCCTTTGTCTCACTAGGAAGGGATGCTTGTTTCATTGAAAGGTGTTCAGTGTTCCTGTAGCATGTACAGTGCAGCCCGTAACAAGTGCCCCTGGGTCTCTAGCAGGCGTGAAAAGCGTGTGTATGAGTGTGTGTGTCTGGGCATGAGTCGCTCCACACAGGCTCCAGATAAAGCACTCGTCTCACACAACCTCCTCACCATTCATATATCACACACACACTGCTCCAAGTTGCCATGGTAACATCATCAACAGTGTGTTGTGTCAGCACACCCATATAAATCAACTTTTGAGGCGACCGTTGGCGCTGACTTTCGATAACGGATGGTAAGAGAGAACCCTTTACTGTGATACACCCCCAAACACATGCACGCCTTTTCATTTGGACTTGACTTCTCCCTGTCTCCCATGTCTCAGAGCGTTCAGTCATTCTATTCAGCGTTCAGTCATTCTATTGTTATTCAGTCAGATCCTTATTTATTATTATAGTATCAAAGAGTCGACAGTGTGGAATTGACTGGGTGTCTCCTTTTGGGTGTGACTGTGTTGTGGTTTCATTGACTGAGAGACGGACAAGTCTCAGATCAGGAGGAGGGATTAGGGAGGAGCCCTGCCGCGCCCCACTGCTTTTCATTTGTGATTACACTCATTATTTGCCAGCCTATGTCTCCCGGTATGGATGATAAGGCTGAATGGTTAATTTAATAAGCAGCTCATTTCCCACATAGCAGGGCTGGGGAGACAACCCTGTCCCAGGTCCCTCCTTCATTCTTCTGAACTTCATTAGAGAAGGCCTCGGGCCAAACAGGCTTCACTAAGACCTGGGCTTACCCTTCCCTCTCTCTCTGAGGTCCCTCATCACCATAGCTCTCTCACTCTCTCTCTCTCTCTCTCTCTCTCTCTCTCTCTCTCTCTCTCTCTCTCTTTCTGGTCTCTCTCCTTTTTATCTTCTATTTCCCTCTCTCTCTCTCTTCTCCCATGCCCAGTAGACTGGAGCCCAGAGCAGTGTGTCTATGACCTGCAGCTGCTGGCTGGTCCATCCTCCATTACAGTACCACCTTAGATCCCTGCTTCTCCTGTGGGGGAGGTGGGAGGGAGGAGAGAGGGGGTGGGCGGGGAGGGAAGCCACCTTGCTGCTCTTGAACTGGAATGGAATGTCCTTACCGGCTACTTAGCGCCAGGCACCAGGAGAGTGTGGTCCAGATGAAAGGACCTTTATTGCAGAACAGGCTGCCGTTTGATTGGGAATCGGTGTCAGTGAGCTGGAACACATCGTATCCCCCCCCCCCCCCCACACACACACACACACACAGTGGCTTTCCTGGTGCCATAACAACAATGTGCTGATGTCATGAGGAAGTGTGAGGTGTAATGTGGAAAGGCCTGAGTGCTCTCAGAGGAGTGTGTGGCGTGTGTTATGTGCTTGATGGGACTGTTACAGTATGGTGCTGCTGTCTAGAGGTCGGAACACACCCTGAGGGGAGGGATCCTGCATGTGTGTGTGTGTGTGGGGGGGTGTGTGTGTGTGGGAGTCCGGTGTTGGTGTAAGGTTCTAAGTGAGAGTGAAAGTACGAGGGAAGTGGATATCATGGGGAGGTCTAACATGCGGTCTTCTCTTTCACTCTCTGAATGGGTGTTTGCCTGAATTAGGAGCAAGTCTTTGTCATGCCCTGTCCTCTTATGAAACAAGACATACCAGCCTCAGGGTAAATGCTCCATGAGGGCCTGCACAGGCATTGGCTGTTACAGGGACCATAGCAGTGACAGGATGTTGTCATATCCTCCCTTCAGTAAAGTCTTGCCAAGAGTTACACCGGCTGCACTGTTCTGTATTGTCGTGTCTGTTGTGATTGTGGGTTGGATTCTTCTGGACTGTACTAACACTGCTCGACTTCATGATACAACTTCATTTGTTCCTTGCAGGTTAGAATCACGCATGTCCAAGCCACCGGCCAATCAGAGACCCCCTAGCATGGTCAGCGAGTCCTCCACGGCTGTGACCTCAACGGTAGTGGACACCATCTCAGCGTCTAAGGTGAGCGGAAGTGTGTCTCGTGTTGTGACGGTGTGTTGCATCATTTGTTTGTACAGTAATTGGGCCCATGTTTGGGCTGTAAAACACCAAACTTGATATTGTATTATTAAGGCTTCATTGGGGCCCCCTCATACCTACACTGGCAGATTGGTTTAATCTGCCTGTGAACAGTCTCTCATTTAGATGAATGGCTGGACCGTGTAAATGGATAGTGATTTTTTTACGCCCTAAGGAAACTCAATTAAGGACCTCAGCGGATGGTTGGACTTGGGTGCAGCGTTTGCATCTGTCACACGCTATGTTGATAGACTGGTAGAGCACTGCTAGAAGTTGGTTGAAATAATGGGAGGTTCTAGAACCTCAGGTGTGACTAACACTATAAGGGTAGAAGATGCACTTGTCTCCTTCTTATTTGCAGTAGACTGCTCTGAGGATTGAAAGTGCTGATCTGCTTCGCTGCCTCGCCTTATCTTCTGTGTTCTGCTCTGTGCCTTGGAAGAGCATGGGTCATCCATCCAGCCAGCCAGCCAGCCACACACAAACACACTGTCTGATAGTCTGACTGACAGTCCACTATCAGCATCAAATGATCAGTCCCATACAAATCAATCAAGTCTGGCAGGAGCAAAATGGAAATGCCATCAACGGCAAATCCAGCAGCCAATACCCTGTCACTACCACCACCGCCTTTCCATCCAACACACACCTCCCTACACCATCAGGGCTTGTTAACGGGGCCTCAACCTGCTCGCCAGCCGAACCTTCAACACACTAGCCTTCTCGAACGCCACATCTCACGTCCCATCGCGGAGCCACACTATACCTAACAGCAGCCCTCCGCATTCATGAACACAAGCACGCATCGTTTCAATCCCACTGACGTCCAGCCCTTCATCCATCTCCCTGTCTGCCCTCTCCAACATGTAATGGCCCGGCTCGACACCGCGACAGGGACTCAGAACAGCCGTCCAGGTCCAGATCCCTGATATGAGCCAGCTCTTACGGGCTGCTTATGAGCACTCTTTCAGAACACTTTATCATTTTTCACTTCAAGGTGTGGGCTGCTAGCAGAGGTGACAGCTATTTCATGCAGAGAGGCACACGCTACATGATTGAAAAACACTTACTCATCCTCAGTGCCAACTCATGTGAAAGCGGTATAATTGCTTTAGCTTGTATTACCTGGTTCAATTTGGTGCTCTTTTAAAAGGCACAAGGGACAGGAAGTTCACAGTGAACAGTGGACATCAGATATGAGTTTATTTAGACATCTACAGGACAGTGTAATGGGGACGTGAATTGGAAATAATTTTTAAGGTTTGATTCGAGCTTATTCGGGTTTATTGTCTGTGTTTGCGTGTAGTGAGTCTTGCTTCAGTTAGTTTCTGCAAGTTTCCATAGTATGGGGAATGAATCAATGACATATATATTTATCTATCTTTTTCTATGCCTTATATTGTTTCAGTTTAGCTCACTTTTACCTGCAAAGGGGAAGTGACATCATGTGACCCCTGATGAATCCTGTTGAACGGTTGCTAGGATGCAGCGGCTGCCTGATTTGGTTTAGCCTAGCGTGTCTCACTCACTCCTTCTGACATCTTCCTAGGTAGTCAGAACTCTCGAACACCGTTCTCAGTTCCCCCCTGAGCCTGGCAGATGGAGTGATAGGTTGGGATGAGATGAGTAGATGAGTTCAGACTTAGAGCTGATATACCTGGTCCAGTCATTACTTTTTTGGAAAAAGGGAACATCAATAATGTGAAAGTCACTGTATCCCAATCCACCGTGAGTGTCTACTGTCTGTAATATGACCTTAACGGGTTTGAACCGAGCCATAAGGAAGTGAATTCACCTGTCCATTGGATGTCATTACAGCATTTCTACTTACCCTCTTTACCTTTTCAATCGTGTTTTGTTTTGACGGCTATAAATAATACCTAACCGTGGGCATGCAGGTGTGGTCTCTGCTCGTTCCCCCTCACTTCTCCTCAGCTGTGGCCCCTGGAGGGAGCCCAGAGCAGATGTTGTTTGTGAAGCAGCAGCTAAGGAAGAGCGTGCTTGTAACGACCTGTGTGTGTGGCTCCAGGCACATGGCCCCAGGAGCGCAGGCAAGGTGCACAGCTTCGGGAAGAGGGAGCAGGCCATCAAGAGGAACCCCAACATCCCGGTGGTGGTCCGGGGATGGCTCTACAAGCAGGTGAGCATCTCCCCTGAGCGCTGCCCTCGCATCACACTGGCACTCCAATTGCTGATAACCTGTAGATTCCAATCACATGAGGTTGGGGTAACTCATTCACACACACACACACACACACACACACACACACACACACACACACTCACACACTGATGGCGGTAGAGCTGCCATGCAAGGCGCTGGCCTGCCCACCAGGAACGACTTGGGGTCTCGTGTCTCGCTCAAGGACACTTTGACACGTGGACAGGACGGGCCAGGGATCAAACCACCAACCCTGTGGTCCCCTCCGGAACCACAGCTGTCCCACCTACTATATTATATACATACTAAACTGTAAGCCTACTAAAGTATACACTTTCTAAACTATACACCCACTGTACTATTTACCTACTAAACTGTAAGCCTACTAAACTATACATCTTCTAAACTATACACCCACTGTACTATATACCTACTAAACTATACATGTCTCTCAGTACAGAACAGTGGGTATATTGCGTCGGTGACATGTATATGTGTGTAATGTTCACATATACGAGTCCTTAATGTTTGTACAGTAGAGTGTTAGACATGCCGGTGAGTCCTGAGTGTGTTTGTACAGTACAGTCTTAGAGATCCCACTAACGTCCACATCTGTGAGTCCTTAGTGTTTGTACAGTAGAGTGTGACTTAATGCCAGTAGCCCACAGCCAGAGACTGCTGAGTGTGTGCGTGTGTGTGTGTGTGTGTGTGTGTGTACAGCAGAGCATCAAAGATGCCCGTGCACGACCTTGTGTGCTGTGCCTGGGTGAACAGGCACATGACACTCATCATGGCCCATCATGGGCAGCCTGGACCCCACAGCTCCCCAGATGCCTGCTGCATCGCTGGGGCGCTGGGCCTGAGAGATGGCTCCATTTATCCTGAATTATTAGAGGACCACGCTCCACCATTCGCTCATGTTGACTGATGCCCCCCCCCAGGCGTGTGGGCATAGCTCCACCGGGGATGGAGATAGGGGTATAAGGATGAAGAGAGAGAGAGGGAGAGTGGGATGGAGGGCGGTCTTGGCAGAGACCCACGTCATCCACTCTGGGTCGTGATGAGTGTTTTGACCTAGTGATGTGTTTCGTGTAGAACAGTAGGCCGCCCCTTATAGCAGCGACAGAAAAGGAAACACTAATGCAGAAAAGGCATTTAATTATCATATGCCGGTAGTGCGTATAAGGTCTGTTTTAATGTGTTTTCCCTCTGGTTCTTAGTGTATAAGAGAAGTAGATTTTCCAGTTAAGGGTTTTCATTTAAATATGAATGAAAATGTAAAGTGGTTGAGAGGGAGCGGTATGTAAATGCAGTTGTGTTTTGCTCCTGCAGGACAGCTCAGGAATGAGACTGTGGAAACGCAAATGGTTCGTGTTGTCTGACTTCTGCTTGTTTTATTACAAAGGTGAGTGACACACACACACACACACACCACCAACAAAACACACAGTGTGTGAACTGGGGAGGCACAGTAATTAGGAATAATTAAAATGGTCGCAAGGTGAATTGATTGGGTTATGAGTTCAGGCTCTCGATGCAAGTTCCGCTGTCTCCTGGTGCTCAAGCTAGACCTCTCAATCAGCCCTGCAATTAGACAAGGTTTCGCCACGGGCAATTCTTTGTCTCTTTCCCAATGTCACTGTCTTTCTCTCTCTCTTACTAGTCTATTTCCGACCCCCAGTCTGACTCTCTCTCTTTAGATCTTAAAGTCTTTCAGAGACCTATCTTTCTCAGACCTCTCTCTCTCTCTGTGTGCTCTACTCTCTGTTAACAGAGATAGAGAATTCTATTATTCCCTCCTATATAATCTTAAAGTGTCATTATGGGATGTAATCTATGGTGTTGTTGCCAGGGCAGCCGTTCCTACCACCTCTCCATTTATCATAGTGAAGAGCCAGATAAGTCTGCTGCCACCTCATAGCTAGCCTCTCCTTGAATCATCCTTGAATTATGTCTCAGCAATTACACCAGCCCCCCCCCACCCTCACACCCTCCCTGCAGTCCCCAGAACCCGGCTCTGATCAAGACTCTATGACCTGCTGTTTATGTGGGCACATGGAATGGCCAGCATCTATTGCAGCCCATAAAGGTAAATCTGATGTTTTGTGAGGAGTTTATGATGATAATAACGGTGTGTGTGCGTGCGTGCGTGCGTGTGTGTGTGCGCGTGTGTGTGTGTGTGAGACAGACAGTCGAGAGGAGACGGTGTTGGGCAGTATTCCCATGCCTAGCTATGTCATTGCCCCTGTCGAACCTGACGACCACATCAGCCGCAAGTACGCCTTCAAGGTAAGACCTCAGACCCCCCCCCCCCTCCCCCCACCACCCACACACACACTCCCCCAAACCACTTATGTTTGCCTTGGCTTAGTTTGCTGCTTCAGCATGGCCGCCTTGACTGTTCAGACTTTGTGCAGGCTCAGTGTAACTATAGTCTGATAGTGATATCAAAATAGTGGAGAAAGTCATCACTTCACCAGTGGTACGTCTGTTTATTGTGTCGGTGTGATGACTGTGTCTGGATTCCTCTGGATGTTGCCCCGCCTCCTCCCTGTCCATCATCCGGCTTCTATTCTCACCATTGGTGCTGTGGGATACCTCGTCCCTAACCCCTCCCCCATTTTCATCTCAGTCGCCCTGGCCTCACTCGCCTGGTCCTGTCCACACTCTGCTCCCCTTTCATTGACCCAACCCTGGAGTAGCCCTCTCTGTCTGCACCCAGAGATGAACCGGCCTGCTATCAGATGGTCTGCTGCTGTTTGATCTCAGATGAATCCCATAGCAGACTTGCCCGGCGGGAAACAATCGGTTCTGATGTACCATTAACTAGTCACAAAGACAGAAACACATTGGTAATTGTTGCTCGTCTCTCTACAAAAAGTAGTTTGTGGTGAGTAGAAGTGAGATTTTCGGGCTGGGTTGTCTGTTGTGTTTGACAGAGGCTGGGAGCGTTCCTGTCCTCGGGGTTTAGAGCGGGGGTATTTACACATCCATCTCTCCCTGAACAAGAGCACATGAGGCTTTATGAAGAACAATACAGCGTGAACGCTTGATGCTCTCACTGGAGGGGACTCTGCGGCAATCCTTTCATTTTTCTTTGTGCTGGTTGTGTGTATTCCTCCTGTGAGTGTATACGTACATGTGTGTGTGTGCATGTGTTGTACTGTAAGACATCTTTTTCTGTCTTCCCAAGCTCACGTTACATACAATGGAATTTGTATGACGATAGTGCCAAGAGGCATATTAATTATACATCGAACCTCTTCTCTAGCTCTTTATCCTGCCTTGGGAGAACAGTGTACTATGCTGTATATTACCTTTGGGCAAGTGCTTCCAGGGTTCCATACTGCCTGGCTAATTATCCACCTTTTATTTAAGAGGTCCCTTATCACCACAGCTCTCTCTCTCTCTCTCTCTCTCTCTCTCTCTCTCTCTCTCTCTCTCTCTCTCTCTCTCTCTCTCTCTCTCTCTCTCTCTCTCTCTCTCTCTCTCTCTCTCTCTCGCTGTCTCTCTCTCGTTGTCTCTCTCTCTCTCTCTCTCTCTCTCTCTCTCGCTGTCTCTCGTTCATTCTTTCTCTCTCTTTCTCTCTCTCTCTCTATTTATATATATATAACTCTGGGAAAAATTATAGAATATACCTGCCTGTGTCATTAGCAGATACCTGTTTTGTCAAAGTTCAATGGAAGGGCTAAATGTATCCACCAACTACTGTACATGTTGAGTCTTTGTTAGTGCTAGATCTGCATTAGTTGTGTAAGCTGCTTGTTGTTTAGAGAGGTTGACGTGTCTGTTCAAATCTGTGGATTCAGACGTGGTCTCTCTTATCAAGAAGATCCTCCCCTCCCTGACCGTGGTGTCGTGGTGTTTCTACTGTACTGGTCTGCACTGCAGCACTGTTGTGTTTCTCGTGCCCAGTTTCCATTGTACATATTCTGCTTCCACGGAGCTTGCTGCTTTTGCTGTAGCAAAATGTTACTGTTAAACAAATGCAAAATCTCTGAGTTTAGAACTGAGGACTCCTAGTTATGGACCTGTCAAGGCTGTGTAGACCTATTGACCACATTGCATCTCTCTGTTTGAGGGAGTCCACATTGACTTTTCAGGTACTGCTCTGTTTGCTCATCTCACTATGTCTCTCTGGTTTCCTATTGGTCGATTCCCTCCCGTGGCGACCGGGTGTGTGTGCCGGCGGAGCGAGCGCCTTTCTCCCCGGGATGCCGTTCTCAAACACACAGGCTCCTCCCTGCCTTGCATGAATAGGTATTTGAGCCCACCTCATCCGTGAGTCACTCGCTGTCTGCCACTTCATGTCTCATCTGACAAACAAACGAGGAAGGATGCAGCATTCATCTCCCACCGGCGTCCTCACCCCCATGGTCATCTGTCTTGCACCCCTGCATGACTCTGCTGCACCAATCAGGGATGCACAATACCAGTGCTGAGCTGTTATCCCGTTTCTGTTTAATGACATACTGAGTGCACATTGGCTGGAGGAAACAGACATGAGTCCCTCTGAGCACTTCTTAACCCTTGTGTGGTGTTCGGGTCTGTGGGACCCGTTTTCACTTTTTATCAAAAGAAAAATGATACGATAAATTATTTTTTCAAACTCAGACTCATTGGCCTTGGCTCATTTTCTGTGAAGAACATATATCAGAACACATTTTCAATGACCACACACCGTACACCCCCCCTACACATTTATATTACATACAGGATGTTTGGGTCCACTGGACCCAGGGCTAATAAGAGTGTGGAAATTGTAGGTCCTGTGTACCTTCACTCTGTCCTCCTCTTGTCTGGGCCTGCTGTTAGTGTGTGTGTGTGTGTGTGTGTGTGTGTGTGTGTGTGTGTGTGTGTGTGAGTTTTGTGTTTCTGCCCCTGCCGTTCCCGCACAAGGTTGCAACATTGTTGACAAATTCAAGCACCGCACCTGTCTGCTCTCACATTCCCGCACATTTTACCCTCTGTCTTGCGGGAACCAATATTTATTTGCTCATATTCTATCCCAGGAAATTGTAGGTCCTGTGTACCTTCACTCTGTCCTCCTCCTGTCTGGGCCTGATGTTAGTGTGTGTGCGTGAGTGAGTTTTGTGTTTCTGCCCCTGCCGTTCCCGCACAAGGTTGCAACATTGTTGACAAATTCAAGCACCGCACCTGTCTGCTTTCACATTCCCGCACATTTTACCCTCTGTCTTGCGGGAACCAATATTTATTTGCTCATATTCTATCCCAGGAAATTGTAGGTCCTGTGTACCTTCACTCTGTCCTCCTCCTGTCTGGGCCTGCTGTTAGTGTGTGTGCGTGAGTGAGTTTTGTGTTTCTGCCCCTGCCGTTCCCGCACAAGGTTGCAACATTGTTGACAAATTCAAGCACCGCACCTGTCTGCTCTCACATTCCCGCACATTTTACCCTCTGTCTTGCGGGAACCAATATTTATTTGCTCATAATCTATCCCAGCAGCAAATTGGGGGCGGGACAATATAAATATAGCTTTGCCAGTGTGTTTCCTTATCACAACTGATCAAGATGGCGAAAAGATTGTCTGCTCAGAGGGCAATGCAACTGATTTTGGAAGAGAGAGAAGCTTTTGACAATGAAGTAGAGGAAGAGATTTCAGAATGTGAGGATCACATTTCTGAAAATTCAGAGTCTGACAGTGACTTTGAAGAAGAGGATGAGATTGATCATCAGCTACTCCAAAAACGAAGACGAGCCACAGGACCAGCCCATCAGCAGCCAGCACAAGGACCAGCCCATCAGCAGCCAGCACAAGGACCAGCCCATGAGCAGCCAGCTCAAGGACCAGAACAAGACCGTCATCATATAGAAAGGGGAGAAATATGGATGTCAAAAAAATATGAAATTGAATGGTCTTCTTGCCCAAAAAATGAGCCACCCCGCATGGCTGCCAATGTCATAAGGATGCAACCAGGGCCAACACGGATGGCAGTAACTCATGTGCAGGACACCAAGTCTGCTTTTGAGCTTTTCATCACGGATTCAATCCAGAAAATTATTCTGGATTCCACTAATTTGGAAGGAAGGCGTGTGTTTGGAGAAAGGTGGAAGGAGATGGACCAAACCCACTTACATGCCTACTTTGGGGTTCTCATCCTTGCGGGAGTTTTCAAGTCCAAAGGGGAATCCACAGAATCCCTGTGGGATGCAGAAACGGGCAGAGAAATTTTCCGGGCAACAATGTCCCTGGAAAACTTCCACATCATTTCTAGGGTTATCCGGTTTGATAACCGAGATGACAGACCAGCTCGACGGCAGAGAGACAAGCTAGCTGCCATCAGGACAGTGTGGGACAAGTGGGTGCAACGCCTCCCCCTGTTTTACAACCCTGGGCCGAATGTCACCATCGATGAGCAGCTGATGCCATTTAGGGGGCGCTGCCCCTTTAGGCAGTATATACCATCTAAACCTGCAAAATATGGCATAAAGATCTGGGCTGCCTGTGATGCCACTTCCTCATATGCTTGGAACTTACAAGTATACACAGGGAAGCCTGATGGAGGAGCCCCTGAAAAAAATCAAGGAATGAGAGTTGTCCTGGACATGACTCAGGGACTCAATGGACACAACATCACATGCGACAATTTTTTTACCTCGTACAAGCTGGGACAGGAGCTCCTAAAGAGGAAGCTGACCATGGTGGGAACAATACGGAAAAACAAGCCTGAGCTCCCACCCCAACTGCTGACTACAAAGAACAGGCCTGTCAACTCGTCCAAGTTTGTGTTCACGGCTGACACGTCCCTGGTATCCTATGTGCCAAAGAAAGGCAAGAATGTGGTACTGATGAGTACACTGCACAGGGATGACAGAATCTGTGGCCAGGAACATCAAAAACCAGAGATCATCATGGATTATAATGCCTCAAAAGGAGGGGTGGACAACATGGACAAGCTGGTGACTGCCTACAGCTGCAAAAGGAGGACCCTACGCTGGCCACTGGTGATATTCTTTGACATGTTGGACATCTCTGCGTACAACGCCTTTGTCATCTGGATGGCAATGAACCCAGAGTGGAACAGAAGTAAGCTTCAGAGGAGACGCCTCTTTCTCGAGGAACTGGGAAAGGCACTGGTGACACCTCAAATCCAGAGAAGACAACATGTTCCAAGAACCCCAGCCTCTGCAGCCATCATGAGGAGGATTCAGGTGGAGAATGCTAGTGCCCCATCCACCCGACCTACAGAACCACCATCTGCAGAGCCTGAAGTAAGTGTGTGATGCTGTTGCAGTATGTCTGACACTCATACCTTGTGAGAGAGAGAGAGAGAGAGGTGTTAAGTAAATGTTAGGTGTTAAGTAAAATTCCTGATATTTTCCTTATTCTAGGTTGCGGCCAGCAGCAACAAAAAGAAGCGCTGCGAAGTGTGTGGACCCAAGATGGATAGAAAAACACAATATACATGCATAAAGTGCAAGAAGTACATATGCAACACACACACAGTAAAACTCTGCCCCTCATGTGTTGTATAGGCTGGTATGAAAAGACAATGCATTCAATGGGGCTAATGTGTTGTCTAGACTGACATGGTTACTGTGTGTTCAGCTTGTGTTGTGTAAACTGACCTGAATTGGTTAAATTTCTAATGAAGTTCAAATAGCCTAAATAAAAATCTAAAGTTATGAAAAACCTTCCTTCATTTGTAAATTTGTTGATTGTTTTTCCATTCTAATTTTGATTATAACTGATTTTCTTTTTTATCACATTTTATATATAAAAAAAAAAAAAACGAGAAGCACTTTAGTTCCTAAATGTGATCTAACAAAGGTAAAGGGCAACTATTAACACTATATGTTGTTTATATTGCTTTTGATTGAGATGAAGTAAACATCTGTTGAGTATTTTAACTTAAAATTGTTTGATTGTGTTGAATTAAAAACCCCAAAATGCAGCGGGTCCAGCAGACCCACGAACACTGGCTGAGTAACTAAAATATGAACACCACACAAGGGTTAATTGAAACGATTGGACGTCCCAGTCAAAGCCTTATCGGCTGTTGACTAAAGATGACAGGAAGAGCCTTTCAATCGCAGCACCGGTATTGGTCCCTCGCCCGCCTCATGTCAGTCCCCAGGATGTTGTTGTCACCGTGGGAGCTGTGGGACAGTGGGGGGTCTCACAAACCAGACCCTCGTCCTCTCAGCCTCCACGCACTCTCCGCCTCCACCTCCCATTCTATTGGGTTCATTGCAGTCATTGTCTTACTGTTCACAACAAGAATCCCATCTGTTTGTATCTGAATGACCTGAGACTGTTGAGTTTTTACAGCTGTTTTTTTTGTTGTTGTTGATAACCAGAACTGTCGTCAGCGTTCCACTGCACTCTGAATGAACCTCTAGAAGTGTCGTTTATCTGCACAGTTCCCTGCCGGGTGTCTGTGTGTGGAAGCACTGTTCCACACACACAGTGGTTGTTAAACTGGAGAGGAGTGCAGGGGAGCCAGATAGGTTAATCACCTCACAGGAGATTAAGACTAGACTTCCCTATGGTAAAGAGAGTACGCCCACCTGACTGCGCTGAGTAAACAAGCCAAAAACAGCGTTTCCTTTGAGGTACGAGACCTGTTTGACAGCAGATATGTAGCCATTCCAGTGTTGGGGGATTGGGGAGCTATCCTGGGTTGCTGTTGGCGCTGACTTGGAGCTGCCTGCTACAGCATGGTGCTGTGTGCTGCCAGCTTGTCCATTCAGCACTTCAGTAGAGATCCCTGTCGGGCCAGCGTGCAGCATAATCCAGGACTCTGCAATCAAAACATGCTTTGTCATCAGCTTCACCCAGTTAGATCATTACTGTAGATCTCGCCCAGACAGACAGAGTCCAGTACTACCAGTAGCATTGCAAAACAATCAACCGTTGGTAGAGACAGGATATTCACAGTTCAGTGTGGGTAGTTGTTGGTATTGGGGATAAGGGATGGAATAACTGACGGCAGACGCTGTTCATGGTCAAGGGCAGGTTTATTTGAGGAGGGACTGAAGGATGCACGTGAATATGACAAGAGAAGACAACACTGGAGGAGTAGTACACTTCCAGATAATATAACAACACAAGGCCTTGGATAGCTAGGCAGTGGGAAATCATCTAGCAGTCGGGGTTTGGAACTCTTTAGAAACTGCTGAGCTGCATACTCATCGGGTCGTTGGGCAATTGGAAGTCTGTTACGAGGGTGCCCCCCCGCAAGGCCAGGGCCGGGGACGGGGGTGGGAGGGGGGGGGGATTAGCCTTGTGGTGGCAGTCAGGGCTGGGGATTGGTGTTGGGGATGAGGAGGGTGGGTGGGTGGGTGCAGATTTTACTACCGGACCAGGAGGTAAGGTGAAGCCCATTAGAACACACTCTCCAAGACCTCAAAAACAACTAAAGGCTATATGGCAGCTAACAAAGTAAGACACAGGCTAAGTGGAGTGATATACTGTTCATTTCTTCTAGTTTGTCTCTCTCTCTTTCTCTTGTTTTCTTATTTCTCTGTCTGTCTGTCTGTCTGTCTGTCTGCGTGTCTGTCTGTCTCTGTTTGTATAATGTATGTATGGAGCCGTATGTTAAAAGTTATTTGTCTTTATAGCATTGTGAAGCAGGTTTTTTTTCCACGACTCAAAGCCTGTCTGAATGTCATTTACCATGGCTAGTCAGGAATGCTGAGAGGAAATTGAAGTTACTGTTTTCACCGAATCTTTAAGTCTCCTTGTCTAATCTTAGCCCTCAACCCCATACTACTTTATTCAGCCTGTTGCATGAAAAGCTTTATCTTACACAACTGTTTTTGCTTAGTGCCACTAACAAGCACCCGGAGTACCATGGACTTGATCTCATTTTGTTTTACCATCCACTACTGTAACATCACTGCTACAGTAGGGCTTCTTTCTGTAGGTGACATGTTGGTGCTGGTGTTTGAGCTAACATGCCCAGTTGCTGTTTGTTTTTAATTTTCTTGGAGGGGGGGGGCGGGGTAGCTGTCATAATGCTGAACCCAACCCTCCAACCAATCCGGTCTTTCTCTCTCCCCATCTCTGGTGTTCTCTCTCTCCCTCTCCCAGGCGAGCCACACAGGGATGCGCTCCTACATTTACAATAAGAACTCTGTGATTGGCTCGCAGGCGGAGCACGGCGGGATGCGGACGTACTATTTCAGCGCAGACACCCAGGAGGACATGAACGGCTGGATCCGAGCCATGAACCAGGCCGCGCTCATGCAGAGTCACGCCGTCAAAAGGTCAGCCCGGCCTTTCATTTGTCTTCATTTTCGAAATCCATCGTTCCCTCGTCAACCCCCCCCCCCCCCCCCCTCCCCCGTTCCCCCTCAGTTCTCCACTGCAGTGCTTGGAGAGCGAGGCGGTTAGCTTGGTGCTTTTCCGAGGCGTTCGTCGTGAATTAAGTGGACTTAAACTAGGACTAGCTGTGGGGACATGGTCTTCTCTCCTCAGATTTCCACGCACCTGTTCAAACATGGCCTGAGTAGCTCTGGGAGTTGCTTTTGGAGAGTTACTTACCAAACACGGTTGTAGCCTTGGCACGGCTTGGTCCCGCTCAGTTTGCTTTGCCAAGCCTGGACTCGGTCGTACGCAGAGGGGCCCTGGGCAGCCTGCCTGGGCTCAGGAGCCTGTTCTGGGGGCTTGGAGGGGTGCAGCCGGCACCTGTATGGATGAGCGCTGCTCCAGCCTTCTGCCTGCTGAGCCGGGGCCAGTAGATACTCTTCGCCAGACAGAACACAGAACATGAGACAGAATACAGTCACTCCCACTGAAAGCTCAGCCTTCGATAAAGCGCCGGTACAGAGCATGGTTTGCTCTGTGAAGTCTTATGCGCTGTGAGACTACTCCATCTAGTGGGCAAAGTAGCGTAGTGCCCATGGAATACTGTATATCTGGATTTGTATCTTCGACATTGTCCGTATCTTCTCACTGTTTCAGTGGTTGCATCATCACTACAGCTTCTTAGAACTTTACTAAGTTACTGAGAGGTGTTTAATAGAGATATTTAAAGTCAGATAAAGTCTGACGGATAAACATGTTTATTTTATCTGATATATCGAATATCACATGCAGCATGTGTGCTCAAAGTATTTTCTTTGAATAGGGTGTTGTCTGCAGAGGATACACATCATTAGTAGAATACACACATACTTATTTATAGGGAGTTTTTCTTTTTGGTCCGATTAGCATTGGAATGATGAATCACATGAATTAGTCCCCAGCAGAGATGGTCCCACGAAGCCTTCTGATGAATTATAAGTCCCATCTTCCGAGCTGTTGCAAACGCTGTGCTGGATGGATCGGCTAGCCCTCAGCTATTTGTTTAAAACAAAATGGCTGTCATTTCTGTTCACCAGGGACTCGTGGGCCTCCTCTGCCAAGCGCCGCACTTGGTTCCACTTTGAGAATATGATAATATGAAGGAGAGAAATTCACTGAAACATGCTCAACACATCCTTACCCTTCCTTACAGAAACTCTGATGAGTCAGCCTGTTTGTAGGTTTGACTATCAGTCAAGTGGGAAATTGCATTCAGAGTTAACTCCAGGTTAATTAAAGTGTCTTGTTATCCGCGGCTCGGTGATTCGTAATCCGCCTGTTTCAAGATCACCAACATATTTCATTGTCTTGTATCCTGAGCAAGGAGAATAGTTGGCACAAGACGCAGTACTTTAGTACTTAACACTTCACCACTCAAGGCGACTGAGCCTTCCTGACCAACCGTCTGTGATATTAGTTCTGTCTTGCTGAGGTAATCTATAGAATGAAATAGAGGGGGGACAAAAACATACAGCCATTATAGCGATAATACCAGGCCTGTAGACAAATGCAAGCAACTAGAATACACACCAAGGGAAGTGTGTTTTTAAAAGCCACATTGAAGATGTTCTCTCTTCTATGGGCCTTAAAACAGTATGTGTATGTACATATATACATACACGCACACACACAGTGTATAGTTTCTGAATTTGCACAATACACAGATCATTTTCTCCCACTGTTTTCCCTCTGATCCTATGAAGTCATGTCTATGAAGTGGAATATTTACTTTAAGTTTGCAGTTTGACATGAAGGCTGTGACGTCTTGATGTTGTTTTCAGGCATCCTTTATGACCTCGCTCCCCCCTTCTTTCTCTCCCTCCTTCACTCCCTCCTTTTTGTACCTCCATCCCTTTCTCCACAGGGAGGTAGAGAGACCAGAAAAGACCGTACAGCAGGCAGTCCCCCAGACCAATCACGTCAACAACGTCAACAAGAGCTCCTCCCAGCTGGAGAGCTTCCATAGGCCAGACCGAGAGGAGCCTCCGGACGATGCCATCCGATTGGCCCACAGGCAGGAAGAGAAGTACACTCTGGACAGCTCGGGGAGGCCCGCGGAGGCCCAGGGGGACGGGCTGTCTCCGGACTCCGCCCCCGGCCCCTCCCACAGGAGCAGCCAGCCTCCTCCAGGCCAGGCAGCCCCTCCCCCAGAACAGAACGGGAACGTGGTGTATAAGAGGGGCTTTGTCCCGCGGACGGACACAGAGAAGCAGGTGCAGAGGAAGACGGCCCTGGCTCAGGTGGAGCACTGGGTCCACGTTCAGAAGAAAGACCCCAAGAGGTCAGTCTGACCATCTGCCCTCAACGATCAAACACCTGACCTAACTCACACCAGGCATCCAATCCATCACACCTAGTTTTCAACTGTAAAGATGGTTACCCACCAGAAAGGGCTAGGGATTTCCCATATAACCAGACCCAACCGGGTTAAAGTAGAGCTGGCATTGCAGCGCAAGTTGCAGGTGGTTCCCAGTCTGCAGCAGGTGAAACACTGGGTTTGTGTGTCGCTGTGTACTGAGTGTTGAAGCAACGCTGAGGCGGGAGGGTTGTAGCTGTCGGATGTGTAAACAACCTTATCCCCTCTGTCCGTGCACGATGACCCTGCCTCGGTGGAAAATCTCCATGTTAAAACACCTCCACCTAGTGGCTAATGTGATAACTTGGTGGTCAAGTTATTGTTTGAGTGCACTTCAAATCATTGTAACACCTGTTCAGTAGGCTACTGTACTATCACCTCCCTATTTTGATACTAAGTGCGTGTTGCTCTAAATGAAGGGGTCTCCTGTAGGGCAGCAGTTAGTGAAAGCATGTCTCTGTCATCCTCAGCCTCTCCACAGTAGAGTACAACCTCCCCAGGCGCACCCCTCCCCCGCAGCCCAAGGCCAGCGCCCCAGAGGCCTACCAGACGTTGCCAAAGACCCCCCGCGTCCCGTCGGCCGCCAGCTCCCCCCCGGCCCCCCGCGACCTGCCCAGCGACTACAAGTACGCCCACGACCGCCTCAGCCACTTCCGCATGTCGACGGACGAGCGCGTGGCCACCAAGGAGGGCATGGTGTGGCAGCTGTACGAGTGGCAGCAGCGGCAGCAGTTCCGCCACGGCAGCCCCACCGCCCCCATCTACGGCGGGCCGGACTTCCTGGACACGGCCTCGTTCAGGGTGACCGTGGAGATGCCTCGCTCCATCTCCGTGCCCCCGTCCCCGTGTGAGGTGCCCCCGGCGGGGCCCGCCTTCAAGCCCCTCTCCCCCCGGAGACCCCACACCCCCTTGGACAGGGTGACGGTGCGCCCCCTGGATGAGGTGGCTCCAGGAGACTCCACAGGCTCCAGTTCCCCCAGACAGGTCTGCCCACAGGTGTCTCAGGTAGGTCTGCCCCCAGGTAGGTCTGCCCCCAGGTAGGTCTGCCCCCAGGTAGGTCTGCTCCCCAGGTAGGTCTGCCCCCAGGTAGGTCTGCCCCCAGGTAGGTCTGCTCCCCAGGTAGGTCTGCTCCCCAGGTAGGTCTGCTCCTCAGGTAGGTCTGCCCCCAGGTAGGTCTGCTCCCCAGGTAGGTCTGCCCCCAGGTAGGTCTGCTCCTCAGGTAGGTCTGCCCCCAGGTAGGTCTGCTCCTCAGGTAGGTCTGCCCCCAGGTAGGTCTGCCCCCAGGTAGGTCTACCCCCAGGTATGTCTGCTCCCCAGGTAGGTCTGCTCCCCAGGTAGGTCTGCCCCCAGGTAGGTCTGCTCCTCAGGTAGGTCTGCCCCCAGGTATGTCTGCTCCCCAGGTAGGTCTGCTCCCCAGGTAGGTCTGCTCCCCAGGTCTCCTAGGTATCCTGGAGGTCACTCTCACTTGGGGAAATGTGGGTACAACTTAGAGGATAACCTTAACTACTGTATATATTTAATTCTGCCGCATCACTCTTTGACAAATGTGAGAAAACCCCCATGAGTATCAAAGAAACCTCGGAGGAGATAACTGAAAGAGTTAGTCGTGGGACAGTGGCAAACTTAAAGTTGCACAGTTTCAGAACATCCCCGAAAACATGAATTCTCACACTGTCTGAGGACATTCCCTTTGTAGTGGATTCATCTAGTTCCTCTTGGCTCAAAGGCCGCTTTTCTGTGTTAACCAGTAGAGGAAGGGCCCAGCTTGGGAAGCTGAGCTTGAGAAGCAGTCCGCCTTCAACTCCCCCCCCCCCCCCCCACACACACACACACACACACACAGTTTGATGTTGAGCTGCTCACACAGTCCCACACCCATACTGGCTCCACAGGTGTGGGACTGTGTGTCTGTGTGTGTGTGTGAACTCCCAACCTCCTCACACCACACTGTCCCCACGCTCTGACATAGAGTGTGTGTGTGTGTGTGTGTGAGAGAGAGACGTTACCTCCCCCCTGGCCCTGCGCTGTCCCAGCCACACCCTCCACATGTGAGAATCTCCCCCTGCAGCCAGCACCCAGACCTCCACACCAGCATCCACCCTCAGTCATGTCAACAAATCGCCGCAGCTCAGCCGTCAGCGCATCACCCGACCGCTGCCGTCGAGTCACTAATTACTACGTCTTAAATAGCACGCCTTTCCCCGGATTATGATCCATCAGAGAGGAAGATGTCTATTTTAAACAAGGGGAGACCAAGTATGTGGGGACCATCCGAAAGAGCACGGGTTTGTGGGAAAACTACATTTAGTCAGCAGATGAACTTTGTTTTGGTGTATGCAGCATCTTTAAGGCTGATAATGTGTCTTTGGCTGCAGTGTGTACTTCTATGGAGTGTTTCCCTGTAGCCCCCTGTGGAATAATCATTAAAGTGTGTGTTATCAAGGGCTAATGCAGTTAGCCCAGGGCTCCTTAGCACCCTATAAACATCTCCACTGGATCTCAACCATCAGCAACCGGCCGTCTCTTTCTTCTGATCTCACATTTAAATAAAAAACCTATTATACAGCAAAAAACCTAGTGGCAGGGGAATCTCAAAGGGGATGGCTCACAGTGTTTCTCTTGCTGGTAGCAAACAAATGTTATTTTAAGAAAGCAGGTTGGGTATAATTTATGTGTAGTTAATTAAATCTCTTGTTGTTTGTGTCCTTTTACAGCTCTGTGGTAGGCCTAGGCCTGGCAATTCCGTGCAATAAGCAAAAACGTCCAACCTTTCGAGCCCTATAGCAACTTAAACTGGGGGCCCACCTACTTTCAAATAAGAGGTGGAAATAAACTAAATGGAGTCACTGAGAACGCAAATCTGCTGTGTGCACACATTTGTGTACAGATTCTGAGGCAGTGCCTTGACTTTGGTTTGATATTGAGTTAGAATGGTCCATAGCAGAGAATATTCCAAGGTAGCAATGTTACCAGCATCACAGACTGTCTTCACCCCTGGAAGAAATGTTGTTCTTCATTCTACATTCTGTTTGATATTATGTAATGCTGGCTCCTGAAGAACATGCTATTTTGTGTCTCCACAGACTGCTCAGATGGACAGACGGTCAATTCCAACCATGGGCTACATCACACACACAGTCAGTGCACCCAGCCTGCACGGCAAAACGGTACCTGACCTCTATCTTTACTTTCAACAGAAGTCTTGTTTTAAGTCATGTTACACTGGGGAGGAACCTTGCGAAATGTCATACCCAACAAAAGATGGCTATATTAAAATAGTATCAAAATTCTGGTTTAGTCGGGCTATAGTACCTAGAGGTACGTCTAATGTCTCGGATGGGATAGGCTGCTCAACATGGCCCTGCCCTGTTGTTTAGCCCCGGCCCCAGTGCTGCCCTCCCAATGGCCAATTGATGAACTGCTCTCTCCCTGCTGTCCCCCCCCCCCCCCCCCCCCCGACCTCTGACCCCTGGCCCCTCCCCCTGGGCGGGGCTGCAGCCGGAGGAGCTCACCCTGCTGCTCATACAGCTCAGGAGGCACCAGGCCAAGATGGCCGCCGACGTGCACAGCAACTCGCTGGCTCACCTGCAGCACCACCAGTACAGCAGCCTCCTGGGCCACAGCCTGCAGGTCAGGGACCCTCGCGCCCCTCCCTGGGGCCACCCCCGCAACCCCCCCCTCATCCCCCTCACCTCGCAGCTCTGCACCTCTGCATCGTGGAGACCATACCCCCCCCCCCATACCCTCCCACCCCCCAGTCTGTGACTCGGTGTCCCCAGGCCCCACCATCCATTACCCTGCGTGAGTGTGTTGGTGCTGTCTCTTTGAGGTTGGGTGGGTGCAGGCTTTATCGTCGGCGTGACGCTGCGGTTGCTGTGTGCATGTCCGGCCTCGCGCGCCCGACCCGTGGAGCTTTCCCGTCCTCGCGTTTCCGGCGCGTCGAACGCCCCGCGAGATGACGGCGTCTCCAAAGCACTCACGCCAAAGCATGCTGCACGTTGGTTATGCTCACCGCCTGCTTGTCACACTGACTTAAACCTGTGTTGTTTAACATCTTTGCAAATTTGGGAAATCGTATCGACGGGGCTGTATTTCTCTCCTGATGTCGTGCCACACTGCTGTGTCGTTGAGACAGATCAGTGTTGATGCCAGCCCTCAGTCCCACATTCAGTAGCTGCTCTCTGTGCCCGGACCTGCCATCTGTTGTCTGGGCACAAAATGCTCCTTTCGAAACCCTCCTGCCAAAAATATATTTTTAAATGATTCCCACTATGTTTTGAATTCGGATAACCAAATCAATCGAACCTAACGTCCTTAATTATCTACAATGAGAATGAAGTCGAGATTTCTAGAATCCTGCTGTTCCAAAGCCCGGGGAGTCTTCCAATGTCCCAGCATCCTTTGCAGCTTCCTGTCTTGTGATTCGTCTCTCCGTCCTTCCTCACTTTAAGGCTGATGATACTTACATACAACTGAAGAAGGACCTGGAGTATCTAGATCTGAAGGTGGGCCTTGAGAAATCTAATCCTTTCGTCTTCTCTCCTTCCCTCCCCCCTGTCCCCTTCTCTGGTCTGCTGTCCTGCTTTCCTCACCTTCTCCCCCTCCCTCTTCCCCCTCCTCAGGGCAGACTGCTAGGAACTCTGAACTGCTATTTGTGTGCTTTAACCTACTAAAACTGTTTGCTCTCAGTGTGAGGAGCTAAGCCATTCTGCGTTACCTTTTGTGTCTTCCTCTCTGCAATACATACAACTTGTTTGATATAAAGATTTCACACCCACAACTGTTAACAGTAGTTATATCAATCAACAATATTGTCTACTGTTGTCGAATGTGACAAGCCAAAGCTTACAATGCAAGTACATTCACACTAGATGCTGGTCTGAAGTGTGTGTGCTCTGGCGGGAAGCGATGTTGAGCACATTGAAACTTCACTTCCCATCAGCACATGCTACCGATGGAGATCTGCTGCTTGCTGTACCACGTTTATTACCAGCTTCAGCAGCGTCAAGCTCAAAGGCTTTGATCCCAAAATGATTTGTATGTATGACACCACAGCCTTAACTAACATTCTTGTTTCTTGGAGTGGGGGGTTCTAATCCGTGTCCTGTTTCACCTCCCCATTTCCTGTTTTGAAACAGATCAGACGTATCGACCCGTTGGTCATTAACGTACACAATGTGTTAGAAAACTCCACTCCGTGTTTTGGGGTCAGTTGGAATGTAAGGATGGTGTGCATACAAAGAGACCCCTAACCTCAGAGATGCATCCCAGGCCAGCGTGTGCATCCCAGGCCAGGGTGAAGTGCCTTGCCCAAGGACACAACGTCATTTTACACGGCCGGGAATCGAATCGGCAACCTTCTCAGTAATAGCCCGATTCCCTAACTGCTCAGCCATCTGACTCCCTACTTGTTGAGTCGATGTTAAGTTCAGGGTGTTACCAAGGATCCTGCTTGGAATATGTATATCTACATACCATCCAGTTGTGTCGTACGCAGGCTGGCCTGGGTTGCCCTGGGTTACCCCGGGTTGCTCCGGGTTGCCCTGGGTTGCCCAGGGGCTGCTGCTGTAGTTATGGACCAGGGAGGCCTTCCTCCTGTGTGACTGACCCTCTGCATGCAGTCTCTCTCCTGGATGTGCTGGATGACTCTCTCCCCTGGCCTGTCCTGTCTGCTTGGCTTCTTAGCACAGAAATTCAATCCCAACAATGGTGCTATTTTGGGGGGAAATGTCAATATTGATGAACAGTAACATGAATCATCTTGACGTAATTCCAATTTGGAGGCCATTTTTGATGAAACACTTTCAGAACACCCGTGCCTTCATGCCCTGTGCAAATGGGCGTTTCTAACGTTAGTTCTGTATTCAATCCAACTGTGCTGTAGCAGTCAGGGTTACTGGACCTGATGTGGCTTGAACAGCTAGGTAGCCTAGTCGTCTGCTCAGAAGCAGGCGCGGGGCGGGGCCTGTCAGAGGCTGTGAGGGACGTGGTTTACGGTCTAGCCTGCAGGTCACCTTTTCAGGTTCACAATACCAGACAAGCTCTGCGGTCCACTCCTCTCCTCCCAGACACACTGATGCAGAAGACGCTTGCCCATTATTGACCATGCACCGCTTTCAAAGCACTTGTGTTGCACTGGCTTCAATGAACTATCAGCTGTCCAAGTTGTTTTTGTGAATTGAAACCATTATGTTTGCCTTGATGTTGTTTGCTGCTGTAATTCCCCTATTCACCCGGTCCTGCAAAGATCTCACTGTGTTGCTTGTTTGTTGATGTTATATTGTTTGTTTGCTGTCTACTGAACGAGAGCTTACCTCTCTTGTGGGTTTTGAAAGGTGGTTTTGAAACTATTTTGTGAGAAAAATAAGGTTGCATTTGTGCTTGTGGGACATTTCAGGTTACTGGACGTGAAACTGTAAAAGACAGGCCTACAAGACCTGTTAAAATAGCAGAGAGCGATGCTGATGTAAGTATGCCTTCTTCTTCCTCCCGCTGAACCAGGCTGATAAACTCCTAGTTTATCCTCCTCTTTTCTCTCAGTCGAGATCTATCGTTCCCCACTTCTGACACTCCCCACTCCGGCGAGGCAGCTGAGGGCTTGGTGAAGGAGTAGTTGTGGTAAACACAAGCAGCGGAGGGAAGGGAGAGGGGGTTGCCGTACTGTAGGGACACACACCCAGAGAAATACAACCACAGTCTTGAACCCAGCCTGCAAGTTTGAAAGAGAAAAATACATGTAATGGGATCTTTTAGATGTTGGGCTCTTAAATTTTTCAGTTTGATTAGCCTAATCTTGCTTTTTTCATGCTTTTGTTTCATTTGAATGGAGGTAAATGAGATGGATGTCCTGGCTTTTCTTCATTAGCATTGTTCCAGTTTAAGAATTTATAAGAATTTGTTGGTGAAATTGTCTGAACAATGAATATTTTATGCAATTAAAAACAACAATATACAGTGCAGTGAAATAAGAAACAGCTTAATTATTAATTGAACAGAATGATAAATAGAGCAGAGAATAAACAGTGTGAGAAAGACTGTCATCTTAGGCAATTTTATGTTGTTTTCACAAACACATAACCCATTTCTGGGAAAACAAATATGTCACTCTCAATAAGCCCTCTTCTTTAGAAAAGTGAATACTAAAATATGGATATTTGATTATGATTGCTGGTAATGGGCATTACCAGTGTACGCTCTCAGCCAGACAGTACGAAGCCCTCTTTTGATATCTCAAAAGAGACGAATGAATGTGAATCCTGAGGGCTTTTCACAGAGATGGGACTTATTGACATATTTACTAACGGCGCCGACCGCTGTAGACTATCAATTCATCTGTCCAGGCTGTGGTGTGTGTGTGTGTGTGTGTGTGTGAAAGGGTAGCTCACTGTGTGAGGAGAGGGCCCCCTGTCACGCAGACAGAAACGAGATCCTCGCCTGGCCCCCAGCTCTGTGCTGCTGACTAGAGCACGGCTGTGTCCTGTCTCCTCTTTAGGTGAAGCTAAGTCGACTGTGTGAACAAGACAAGATCCTACAGGAGCTGGAGGCCAGGATACGAACCCTGAAGGAAGACAAGGTGTGCACGGGAGGGGGGGGGGGTTATGCCAGAGTGTGCTGCTTAACTTCCCTCTCACGTACGCGACGAACGTCTGCTTCCACCTCCCGATCAGACAGCACTGTGTCTCTGTGTGTGCGTGTGTGTCCTGGTCCAGGACAAGCTGGAAGAGGTCCTGGACGTGTCCCACCAGCAGATGGAGCAGTACCAGGACCAGCCGGCCCACGCTGAGAAGATCGCCTACCAGCAGAGGCTGCTGCAGGAGGACGTGGTGCACATCCGAGCTGAGATCTCTCAGGTGTCCACGGTAAGACTGATCCCCTCCCCCTGAACGCTGGACACAGCAAGCCTTGCCTGGGTCAATGGGTCCTTGCAGGCGTTTGTAGCATCGCGGTTCTGGTACTGAGAGGAAATGGGTTTGGTTGTGGTCGTGACTGACCAACGTCGCGTACTGTACATTTTTTGTTTCTTCTCCTTATGTGTGTGGGTGTGGTGTGTGTGTGTGTGTGTGTGTGTGTGTGTGATTTGAGCAGGAGATGGAAAATGCCTGGAACGAGTACAGCAAGCTGGAGAGAGATGTGGACTGGCTGAGGTCAGCTCTGGAGGCTCATATGAACCGCACTGGTCTCACTCAGGTCAGGAGCACAGCCACACAGCTACCATCGCGCGCACGCACGCACACACACACACACACACACACTGACGCAGGCACACACAGACGCAGGCTTGGGCACACACAAACACATACATAATCACACACACAGCCAGGCACATGGCCAGGCGAACCGTACTGTTCACACATAGTCGTTCTCTCAGATGAATGGGCGTGTGTGGGAACGAGCTTGTCTCCCCCACGGGAAAGTGTGGAAGCATTGGCAATTATATGTGTGTGTGTGTGTGTGTGTGTGTGTGTGTGTGTGGTTGTGTGAGAGCAGCAGGAGAAAGCGGAGGTGAGGAGAGAACTGTGGCGAATCGAGGATGTGATCGCTGGCCTCAGCTCCAGTAAAGCCAACTACCAGGTCACCATATCCTCTGTGACCAACCCAGGTGAGAGGAGGCCCGTGCCTGCTCCTACCCACACGCACGGGGGCGCTGACCCAGGTGAGAGGAGGCCCGTGCCTGCTCCTACCCACACGCACGGGGGCGCTGACCAAGGTACACATCTGGGACGTGACACTGCTCACCGTTGGGTTCCCAGGGGATGGATGATGTAGGCTGCTACTGTTACCAGTGTACACACTGAATGATAGGCTGACATGTGGTGACTCAGGATTTTCACCCAGTGTTGGTAACCACTGTTAGCTCAAGAGACTATACTGTATACAGATTTATTGTACGTATACTGTGTGTATTCTTTATATATTATATAATTTTATATATATATATATAATATTATATAATATATAAAGAATAACTATGTATTCATTCACAAATAATTAATTTAGCAGATGCTTTTATCCCAAGCGACATCATCATCATCATTAACTTTATTCCGGACACTTACTAGGTCCATAGATTACAAAACAACATACAGACAAACATATAATAAAATCACGATGTACATCATTTTCTGAGGAGGCTCGGACGCCAGTGAGTCCACATATTAGAAAAGCATCGCACTGAACTTAGTGCCGGATTGGTCAGTACCAGGATGATACTTTTCATAGAGGTTGTAAGTCTGCACATGCAGCTGTACATGAGTCTGCGCAGCTCTGCAGGGCAGGTGGGCACATCCACATAAACACTCATTTGGCTTGCACTGCTCCATCGCGGTACCTTAGCAGCATCCGCAAGCCATCATTATAGGCAACATTCAGTCTGTGCATACTACACTTTTTGTAGTGCCTCCACAAATGAGCAGTATACATGGGGGTACAGTATGGGTTGAAAAATGTGGTCTTAACTGGTGGTGAGCATGCACCAAACTTTCGGATCAGCATATTAGCTTGTCCATAGAGCATTCGACACAGTACAGGGGGGAGGGGGTATTTGAACCTGAGACCTCTTGAATCTGCAGTCAGAAACTCTAACCCCTGAACTCCTCCATGTGAAACCATTCCATGAGAGAAGTAACAGTGCAGCATGTCCATGTCTGTCTCGCGTCTCCAGAGAGGAAACTCGTGCCTTCAGCATTGTCCTCGTCCACCGTGCCTTCCCTGTCCGGGAGTCCGTCTGTGGGTGAGATGGGACGATCCCAGCTGCCCAGCTCTAGCCCCCACCTCAGCCCCAGCACCACCACGCTGACCTCCAGCCCCAGCCAGGCTGCCCTGCAGCACACAGCAGCCCTCCCCAGGACCGGGCCCAGAGTGGTGGGTGGACACAACCATGCTGCACCATATCGCCACTGTAGGGACTGTGGAGGGAGAGGGAGTGTTCCAGGTGTTTAGGAACACAAGGCTGGCTGTTGAAATGGAATCCTGCATCAGCGCTCAATATATGAATCAGAGGGCTTTGATGTCGCCTTAATAATGTGTCGTGTATGAAACAGGGTTGCCAATGCAGATGCATGACGAATATACCATTGAGTGTTCTGGTGAGTGTGGTGCTACGTGTTCTGATTGGTTGTGTCTGCGTGTGAGCGTAGGGTGAGGAGGACGTCCCCCCCAGGCCCCCCCTACCTCAGCTGTACAGTCCTGAGGAGAACCCCCCCGCAGTGCCCCCCCTGCCCAGAGAGACCACCGTCATCAGACACACCTCTGTCAGAGGCCTCAAACGGCAGTCTGACGAGCGCAAGAGGGACAGGGAGATAGGCCAGTGCATCAATGGAGACAAGGTGTGTGTGTGTATCTGTGTGTGTGTGTGTGTCTGTAAGCGTGTGTGTGTCTGACCTCTGACCTGTGCTGGGGTCCCAGGTGGAGCTGAGGCCCTTCCTCAGTGAGCCTGAGCTGCTGGGAGTGGGGGCGGTCTCTGGCCACATGGGCGTGGCTGCGCTGGGTCACAGCGGGGGCTACCAGACACTACCGAGCAGAGGTAGGGGGCTGGAGACAGTGCTAGACCTACACACACACACACACACACAAAGTCACACACACACACTCACATGCAGACGTGCACAAACACATACACACACGGACACACAGACATGTGGTGCACTTCTGATCAATGTTGCGACACTTTCACACATATCCTGTTCCTCGGTAGAATCTGGGTAAACAGCTTGTTTTCATCGTTTACTCAAGAGGAGCAGAAAACATGTTGTTAGGACACCCCCTCAATGAGCCAGTCTGTCTGTGGTGCTATGTTTGGACTGGTGTTTTCTGGATTCACCTCAGGACCGTCTGGCTCCTCTGCAAGGCTAAATCAGTCCACAAACATCTCCTCGTACGTCACCCTCAGGAGAGGAGCCTCCGCAGCCTCAACCCTGAAGGTGAGGAACCCAGACCTGACCCCTGGCCCCTGTGAAGGGCTGCCAAGCAGTCTGCACCCTGCTCATTAAATGAGTTTTGCTTATGCCATTAGAAACCTCCTTCAGTATCTTCTTGTACAGTTTGCTCCTGTTTTTGAAAGGTTAGTTTACTGAGAATATTGTATTCTCATCCAGTTCCTCATGTTTCTCCTGTATTTGACTGTCTTTTACTCTCCATGTTTAATGGAGTCCTCTGTCCTCCCTTTCCTTCTCCTCCATCACTACCCCTTTCTCTATCCTGGTTTGTCTTCTTCCTCTCTCAACCCCCCTCCCCCCTCTCTCCCTTCCCCTTCTGCCTCCCTCTCTCTTCTCCTCCCTCCCTCCATCGCTTTCTCACTCGCTCGCCTCACCCGTTCCCGCCTCCTCAACCACCTCCCTTCCCCCTCTCCCTCCCTCCCCCCTCCCTCCCTCCCTCCCTCCCTCCCTCCCTCCCTCCCTCCCTCCCTCCCTCCCTCCGCCTCCCCGTCTCAGGAGAGACCAAAGAGTGCCTTGGAGCGCCTGTACTCCGGGGACCCGGTGCAGTCTCAGCTGAGGGGGAGGATGAGCGCCGAGGAGCAGCTGGAGAGGATGAAGAGGCACCAGAAGGCTCTGGTCCGCCAGCGCAAGCGCACCCTGAGCCAGGGCGACCGCCACGCCTCCCCTTCGGGCCGCGCCTCCTCTTCCTCGCGCCCGCTCTCCGCCGACCTGGGCTCAGTACGTTAGAGCGACGCCGCGGTCTCACACACACACACACAATGACTCACACACACTCTCTGCATTATGGTGAGTTGACATGCATGCTGCTCTAACAGTGCATGCTGTTACTAATTCGTTCTACATCTGGCTTACATGTTACTTACAACATTACAGTGTGTGTGTGTGTGTGTGTGTGGGTGTGCGTGCGTGTGTGTGTGTGTGTGTGTGTGTGTGTGTGTGTGTGTGTGAGAGACAGAGAGACAGAGAGAGAGAGAGAGAGAGAGAGAGAGAGAGAGACAGAGAGAGAGAGAGAGAGAGAGAGAGAGAGAGACAGAGAGAGAGAGAGAGAAACGTGTGTGTTTCAGATAGCTGGTGTCAGATAGGTGTGTGTGAGTGCAGAGAGACTGCGGTGTGTCTGTGAGGCATGTGAAAGAGGAGTGACAGTGAGCGACCTACCGAGCAGGTGTCCCCGTATGCCCCTGTAGATCACACAGGAACACAGAGGACAGAACAAGGAGCTTATGATTAAACATGGTCTTGACAGGAAGCTGCCTTGACAGGAAGCTGTCGTGTGTCGCAGTTCATTCAATTGTTTAAAAACCTATTCTGGCCTATGACAGGACATCTTTACAGGATTTCTATGACTGTCGGTAATGAAATGGAATCCACTGCAGTGATGTGGTTTTTGTGATTAACCTCACTACTCCAATGAATAACCTCCGAGATTGTTAAAATCCGGATATATCAATAACTTGTTCATTATCTCTCGCTGTGTGCGAGTTCTCCGGTAGCATACCACCCCCCCCCACCCACCCAGCCCCCCCACCCCCCCTCTCACCTCTGCAGAGAGACACCTCTGCAGAGACGCCTCTGTCAACGCACGCTGCAGCTGACACTCCCCTGGTCTCCATCTCTGTCTGCGGGCGGCAGCGGTGTTACTGTTCCCCCTGTGGCTCCTTCACCCCTCTGTTACTAATGCCCCCCCCCCTCACACCCCTGTCTCTACTCTACTACACTCCTCTCTACCACTCTAGCTGTCTCTAACCAGGCCTCATTGTGCTTCTAAGTAAAAATCCCCTCACAACCCCTTGCAGATATACAATATGTATCTAAAATAACGACTGTTGATTTGGAGTGTATTTGACATGATGCTCGCCGTGATGGTCTTGCTGCTGTAGGAGCCTGTAGACTGCCCAGTGCTTGTAGCAGCTTAGTCTCTGGCCCTCCCGTTTGAGGAGGGGCCGTAACCATGTGAAAGGAAGCCTCATGTACATGTACGTGTGTCAACGTGCCCCTTTCCAGCGCATCTGCAGTCTGCTGCAAACTATAAACATATGGTTCATAATGATCTGTTTATCTGCTAATACAGAACCAGATGCTAGGCTTGCCACTCTATTTGATGTAGAGGTTTGCAAAGAAATATGTCTAAAATAAACACGTTGCTAATAAATGCATGCTCGCCATGTTGTTTTTTTTCTCCATACTTGTATTATAAATATGTATCTGAGGTATCCCTGCAGCGGGCTGTTTCCTTATTTTTGTCCAGTAAGCACAATGTCGCCTGGAGAGAAGCAACACTCACTGTAGATGTAAATGAACGTAGATGGACCCCTCTCTTTCCCTTCCCCTCTCCTCCTCTCCTCACCATCCACCTGTTCTCTTTCTTCCTCAACATCCCTATCTCCTCCCGAATCACTGCGTTGATGGACTGCTGCTGCATGCTGTGTCCTGGGAACACGGGATGGATGCTCTCCATGCTGCTTAGCACATAGACAACAGCCTTGTTCATT